>NC_061830.1:19536662-19549162 GCF_019202785.1 Penaeus chinensis
CCTTCTCCCTTCCTCCCTATATTAGGGCCTAAAACAGCCGTGGATCCTGTTTCACCCTGTTGGATCCTAAACCCGAGCGGCGATATAAGCCTCCGATAAGTTCTAAATCTGCCCAAAAAGCTCTCCCATACGGTACATAGTTTTGTTTATTTATCCAGTACTCTGTGTTCGTCATGTTTATTGATGCGGCAGTCTGAACGCTCGTAATCCCAAAGGCAATTTTTCATGCTTTTGGGATTGTTTTGTATATGTATACGTCCTTGCTCTGAATTTAGCGTATTTTTTCAGGGCATTGGTGTATTCGTGCGAGGGATTCGAGGTTGTGGAGGGGAGACACTTTGCGAACGAGAGGAAGAGAGAAAAATAATAAAACACAAAAGTGGTGGACCCGCGTCTACGGATTGTGACGTCATTCATTCAAATCCCACTTGTACGAACAGCTGTCGAAAACTCTTGAGTCTCTTCCTCACACCCGCATATATGTACTTTCTGATACCCAGTAACATGTATGGATAAAAATAATGGTCTGTGGCATTCGTCTTAATGTGTCTATAAGTTACTTGTGAATGGCAGAAATGAGGTTCTGTCGAGGGGCACTGTAGGCATACCCTATCTACTACCCTCATATCTTTTTGTTAGGGGACGCACTGATGGCAATTATCCTTGTAACGATCATTCAACATCATCAATGAGTCAGTCACGTGATTCTATAGACGCCCCTATGGTATGCGTCAAGGGGCCCGAGTTTTTATGGCTATTCGAATGAACCTTTGTCTAGTTCAAGTGTCAGAGAGGGTAAAGTCGTAGCATCTTGCGGCCTCTCTGGTGCGTCTGGTTTACGCAAATCACACGCAAACCCGAAGAAGAATGCGACTAAGAAAAAAAGAAATAAGGACTGGGAAAATATAAACAAGAAAACAAAATAGCATCAGGCGATCGCTCGGCAGGAGTTTCAATAACAGCTCACCCCCATCGAGTAGGAGATCTGAACCCACTTCAATCAGTCACTTGGCCCGATCCTTCTGCTCTGTGATTGACTCAATTGCTTCGGCGGTTGTGGCGGCGGCGGCAGCGGTCATGTTTGTGGGGGCGAGTTTTGTGTTGGTGGCAGCATTGGCAGTGGGTGGTAGGTTGGTCGAAGCGAGTAATAAGTGTAAGTAACATAAGTGAGAAGGCCAGAATTGTAACGAGTGTGCTGACGTAGTTCTAGAACGAAACTGAATTCCGGAGTCTCGGTTGTTGGACGTGCGTGTGTGAGCGTGTGGGTGTCTATGTGTGCGTAAAATGTCTGTGTGCGTGTGATGGCAATGACTTGGCGGGGTACGATATGTAACATTGTATTTGGTCTTGATAGTTTTGGTGTATAGTTCGGTGGCTGCTCCTCTTTCTCTCTCCGTTGCTCGAAGTCTTTTCCTCGCCTTTCTTTTCGCTTCAGAGTCGGATTTATTCAGTGATCGGACGTGATTAAAGTTTGTTAAAGATATTTGAAAATGAGACAGTGATTACATTAACGAACAATCAATGATGATGATGATGTTATTATTGTTAGTTGTTAATTTATTACCATAATAAATCCACAATATGAACTGAAATTATATTATTAATTTTCAGTCAATAATATACTAATTAAATGCTAATCATTATAGTCACGCTAATTATTAGTCTTCTCATCATCATCATCATCATTACCATTAAAAGTCGTGGTAACAGCGCATGTAGTAATAGCAGTATAAGCATTAGTAGTAGTTGAAGTAGTTGTGGTAGCAATAGTAGGAGTAGTAGCAGTAGTAGTAGTAACATTACAAGTACCACTGGAAGTAACAATAGAAGAACATTAGTAGCAGTCGTAGTAGCAGTAGCAGATGACAAAAGTAGTAGTGATAGAGATGAAGATGACAAAAATAGTGATAGAGATGAAGAGTAATAGTTATAATGATAAAATTCCCAAAACATTTTTTTTTTTTTTTTCATTTATCTTCTTCGGTTTCTTTCAGGAAGCCTTCCTTCTCGACGGCCGGAGGAATCCTTCTTTCATCTCCCGTGCAATCTTCATCACTGTCTGTAGTCTCCTCTCCTCTAGCTTCCACTTTTCTTCTTCGTCGCCATCTCCGCCCCCCCCCCCCCATCCTCCTCCTCCTCCTCCTCCTCCTCCTCCTCCTCCTCCTCCTCCTCCTCCTCCTCCTCCTCCTCCTCCTCCTTCTCCTCCTTCTCCTTCACTTGGTCCCTGCCCCCACACATGGTTCTCTGGTAACCTTGACTCTCATCTAAGCCATCTTCCCCGATCAGTCATATTACCCATCATGCCTTGAAATCTCCCGATTCGCGGCCATGCGCTAAAAGTGGCATTAGTCGTGTCTTGGCACTGCTTGTTACTGACATTGGGTGTAATAGAAATTAATCTCCAAAACCGGTACCATCATACGCGAATAACTGCATTATATTTGGGCAAAACGTATTATTTTCAGCAAAGAAGACATCCACTACTCGTCAGCCGACATGCGGCAACCTTGCATCCGCCTAACTTACTCCCCCATCCCTTAGTAATGGACCCAACCCTTTTAATCTGGTGTCGGAAACACTGAGACTTGGCTTCACTTTACTTCTGCTTCGACTCCTGATGGTCATTTACATACCAAATTCAACTTGGTGTGGATATTCTGACGCATGGTTTTCAGATCTGCAATATTTCCCCCTGCAGAAAATAAGATTAGCTGAAATACAAAAGTCAGAAATACTTGCACGGCCGCCTTGCCCAATGTGGAATTCGGACACAGCACCTAATCCGCCAATCGGCATCTTTTGTGGGTGAGCACTTTTCAAGAAACGCGATACACGAGAACCAACACCGAGATCCAGCGCATTTATTATTCCTATTTTTTCTGGCTTTATAATATTTTCATTTTATGTAAAAGTTTCAGATTTAAGTGTGACAATACGCATTACATTAAAATAGGACACTTTATATTACCGTATATACAGAATCTACTTTCAGTGGATGTATGCCTTAATAATTCACTTTTTCTCTCCCAGATGGCAGCATCAACAGCCCCCTTCGTAGTGGTGGTTTTTATGCAGGGAACACTAATGCAATATCATGGTTCCTAGGCCGTCCGAGGGGGTTTGATCCGACAGAATTTTAGTGTATTTGCATAAAAGGTTCCATACACACTTTGCCGTAGAGATACATGATAACAAATCTGATATTCACCTTGTGTAACACCAAGACTTTCTCTTGTCACATTTCAATCCAATATTCTCCGCGCTGAGCACTATGTAGTACAACATTTGAAATGCAAATCGGAATTTTCACCTTCGAACGCAGTGGAAGTTTTTGGCTTCTTGATGTACATTGGGATTGGCATGCGTGGTGATTCATTAATGGGGGCTGGCGGAGTAGGCGCGCAAAAAAACGAGAAGAGAAAAGAAGCAGGTGACAGGGGAATGCGGAATCTGTCAGATGTATCAGTTTTAGACGAAATATCATTTCTTATCGCGAGGGAGCGCTGTAAGTAAGAAGATTTAGGCGTTGATGAAGAAGCCTTAAAAAGAAAGAAAAAGAAAAAAAAAACGCGGACGAAGAAAAAACAAAAACAAAAAAAGCGACGAAATGGAAGGTTGATCTAACGGATAAATCAACACAGTCCTAAGGAAATTCCCAGACATTCCCCCTCAAAATAAAGTTTTAAAAAAAGGTCGTTATTATCCCCTCGAGTTCCGCATCCCTGTTCTCTCTCAAGACAAACACTGTAAGGAAGTGTCGAACTCCCAAAGAAATGATGATTCTGTTTTCCTCGGGAGTCGCCCTCCAGTCCCCTCCCCCCGACACCCCCGTCGAAAGGAGATTTTTAATGGTTGTTTTTGCAAAGTTTTGAATACTTGTTTTTTTTTTCTCTCTTTCCTTCTTTTCTTTATTCCATCTTCCCTTTTTATATGTGTAACGGGATGGTTCGGTTTACTCGTAACTTTCTTCACTCTCGTACTTTTAAGTCCTGTATTCATTTTATTTATTTATATTTTTCCGCGGTGGGTTACTCAAGTCTTAGGCAATTCCACTCTACTTAACAGAGCCAATTCAGATAATTACTGAGCGCGCAAACGGCTTCAGATAAAATAAATATATAATCATTGTTCGAAATGTGACGCTTTAGTGTTCAGCTCAGTCGCATTCATTATGGACTACTAATTATATATTTTATCCTATAGCCTTTTTTCTACATTTATAACATAGCTCCATAAATACATTCCACGGGGCTGCAGTTAATTAAACGCTTCAGATGACTTTTAGCAGTTTCATAGAAGTCCAACCAAAACAAAAGCGCAACGATTGAGTCCCCACAGTATAGAAGGTTTGGATTCGGTATTTTGTGTGTGAAAGGGATCCCCTGCATATTCACGCCCACCGGTGCTCCTCAGGGATGCCTTCTGTCATCGATTCTTCCTGCTTCGGCCCAGTTGCGCATCGCTAACGGCTAAAGCTGTAAAAACGTTGAAATTTTGTACGGGGGAAAATGTTTGAGTGATTTTTTTTTTTTTTTTTTTTTTTTTTTTTTTTACAAGCCTTTATGAAAATATTTACGATACGTTTCCGTTCCGTGGCTCGTGGATGTTTGTGATTTCCTATGTTTTAAAGAAGATATACTGTGCATTAAAATATTTATCCATTTGACACTACTTCATTTTAGACTTTTATTTGTGCTTTACTGGAGGACGAATAGGAAATGATGATACTGCAGAACAATTTTAACTCTTATTTACTGAAATATAATTTAATTATAAGTACGCCATTCAATGATCATTTTATCATTATATGCCTTTTATTAGTCCGTATTCATTAATATAATTATATCCGCTGTAACCGTTCTCTTCAGAAATACCCCCTTGGTTCTCGCTGTGAACGCAGCATATGCATCAAAATTCACCAAGAAATAGTTTGTGTGCTTTTATAGGGCCGGTATTTTACGCTCATCTATCTGAAGAAGTCATCATCATTAATAACAATATTCGGTGTATGTGTAACGGTCACGTGACCAGGGAAGCAGCCCACTACGGTGATGTGAGTAGCAATTTCCCGGCTTTTAATATATTCCTCTGCCTTCACAGCAGACTTGGATATATCGATAGATAAAGATAATAATCGTAATCTTGGATACAAGTCCGTTAACATTTTGGATTACCTGAATATTTTGGGACGAGACAGGTAGACCAGGTGCTTACGTTGATTGGATGATTGTATACTCTACCCACCAATCAGAGGGCTTCCCTCGACGTGAAACAAATGACCATCGATTCCAATAATAGTTGATCGAATCGTCTCTTGATAACCTTGAAGTAGGTTATGATGGCATCGTATAGTTACGAATCCCGATGGGGAGAATGAAATATAAGGTCTAGGCCTAGTTTAGTTGCGCTTCTGCCGAATATTTAAGGCGATCCAACAAAATAAAACTTTAAAAAAGGCAATTGAATAATGGCGGGTGGCGTTTTCCATTGGCAGTGACATTCTATTCGCGCTCTCTCCTTAGAATGTATTATATCAAGTACATATTCTTTTACTCGTTCTCCCCACAAGCCCCACCACTCCCACCCGCCGTTCTCTCCATTACAAAAACAGCCATTACCACAACCACCTGCACCAGCTTTTGCCCCAACCTCCTCCTCCTCCTCCTCCTCCTCGCCATTCCTCCGACCCTCCCAACCCTACTTACTGAATCCCTCCCACACTCTCTGACCCCTTCTCTTTCATGCACCCTTTATCCTCTATTACGCCTTTACCGTTTCCCTCGTTCTGCATTTTGCTGCTCTAAGTCAATTCCGCGCGCAGCGTTTTCATTCACTGCGGATTTTGTTTTTTCTTTTAGCAGTAAACATCACTGTACTCTAATACCATCGTCATTATACACAGCCATCACTATATACATCCGTCACTACCACTACACAGTAACCATCATCATCCTACATACGATCACCTTCACCAATGTCACTATAAGCAGGGACTCTCACCATATATAACCATCATCACCAAGGCCACCGCCATTAGCACTGTTTCTGCCACCATCTCCATCACATCTCACTGCTGCCATCCCCACTACAGAGCCAACACCATCTGCCCGAAATAGCTGATCGTATGACAACACATAAAGGCAACATAAAGTTAACAGGACCAAAGTTGACCAGAGTGCAGCAACACTCTGCTCACGTGCACTGTATTGAGTAGCGGCATGCTATACCCCAGTTAAAGTCCGTCCCAAAAGAATATAGTGGCACCAGATGAAAACGGATAAAGAGAGGAAATGAGATTCATGGATATAGATCTTTAGACAATCGAGGGGTTAGCGCCAAGGAGATTGGACATTATACCCATGTTATGTGGGCTGGTCGATGGGGCAGACGTGAAATTGTGGGCCAATGCCATGTTCCCACTTCTAATATAGCATACCATGTATAGCATAAAACGAGGTATGCAGATCGAGGAGAAAGAGAGAAAAAACAATCGTTTCATAATCACAGACACTTTATTTTCTCCGTCGAGGACCAGGTCTGTGGCTTAAGCAGCATGAGTCATTCTTAGCTGTTGTAGAGAGCTGGCAATAAACAACAATTTAAAAGTGGCACAACTCATACTAGTTAATAAACGCTTAGATAAACCAACAAACGTGCTAATAACAATAATATCCACCTAATAAACTAATGCTAAAAGAATGCCACAAATCATCCCCTTCATCATAGAACAAATAGAAGATAATTGAATTGAAAGAGGAAATCAATAACACGAAATAACAACGTCTGTATAACACGCACGAAGAAAAAAAAAGTAAAGCTAATAAGAATTCAATAAACAGACAAAAGACAATACAACAAAGCCCCGTATGACAACATTCCGAAATGGGCGTGGCTGTATTATTTATCATATGGACGATGCCCCGATCTTTTTTCCACGCAGGAGCGTCGGGGACCATAAAATTTCATACAATTTTCAGCCTGCAGATTAGCGTGTTCAAGAGCGAAATAAAGCGACACAGTGTGTTTTCTTGTGTTATACATAATGGGATATTTTCGAAAAGAGTCATTAAAGGCAATTTTTCTATCAGCGGTCTGGCTATCATATCATTTCTTTGGTATTGTCGAATGATCTGCATGATGACTGAGGTGACTAAGAGTATAATGATCGTAGTTTTATATTAACGTTGCATTATTTCCCTAATTGACAACCATTTACAGAACTACTTTGAAAAAGGAACCATGAATTAGAGGTCATTATCCCTCCGCTGATACAAGGAAGTATGGATGACACAAAAATATTTTGTTTCGGATATCATCATCATTAGTGCTGATAAGAGCTTCTCCAGTTGTGAACCCATGAACACCAAAAAGGACCTATATTATGTAACACGAACCCAATCATCCCCAAAGCCTCTCTCTCTCTCCCCTCTGAACCCTCCACTCTAGAGCATCCTGCCTAACACTGTCTTCTCTCCTCTAACCCTCTCCACATCGGGGTGTGTCTCCTTGCGCATTCCTGCCTCTCTAACCACTGATGTTGTCCAAGTAGAGAATGACAGCGATGATCGTTAACGATGACGTTTAACCATGGTCTCATCATACATAAAACTGCGGATACCATGAGCCGGATACATTTAATGGTGAATAATGATGGTTGATGAATATTCATGCGGGAAGGCGTGATGGAGCGCTGGGAAGGCAAGAGAACGGCCGACTAAAGGCTGCGCCGCGTCCTTCATTACAGATGAAGATACAAGTTGTCTATACTTCTCGTAGACTTGATCATCATGTTCTCGCCAGCCTCTATTTGTTTATACAAGGCGAAGGCACACATTTATTAGAGCGGACTGAACGACGCAGTGAGCGCGGCGACTCATGAAGAAATTGCGAATGCATGTAGGTCACAATTATCTAAATTATGTAATGAAGTCATAATGATTTTTGATAGTTTAATAGACGACACAAAACAGATCGAAACGATGATAAAAAACAAGAGCATTGGGAACAGAGGATCCAGTATTAAGGGGGAAGTTAGTCCTTCCCGCTGCGTCATTTCCGCATTTGCAGCGTCTATAAATCGTGACACAACTATGGCTTATAACAACCTTACCCACTCCACTCGGTCAACCACATTCGACCTTTCTGTATAGC
Source organism: Penaeus chinensis (assembly GCF_019202785.1). NCBI lineage: Eukaryota > Metazoa > Arthropoda > Malacostraca > Decapoda > Penaeidae > Penaeus > Penaeus chinensis. The sequence continues at coordinate 19,544,814 of NC_061830.1, forward strand.
CAAAGTAAATAAATAAGCTCAGGATTTTCGACCAAAAGGAGAGGAGAGGATGCGGACGTGTGCGCTATAATATGACAAGGGGTGATGCGCTGTGAATGATCAAGGAAGGACTTTAGTAAGTAGCTTCCCTCCAATATAAACAGAGGCCGTCATAAACGCAATTCAGTGTGTCCTGCTGTTGCCATGTCAAGAAACGCATTGCCAAATAAGGTAAAAAGTGCCCTTCACCCCACAATGCATCTTCCTTTGAAAGATCAGCTCCTCGTTGCAGATGGGAATCGCAATGGCGAAAGAGCCAGTCGAAGGGAAATTGGAAAGCATAAAACCCCCGCATGGTTGTGAAAAGCCAAAATTGTATCTGAAGCGCTATGTTTTATCGCCGACTGGCCAATGGCGAAGGAGCCTCGCCAGACTGACCAATAAGATAAATCCACGATGTCTGCTTGACCAATCGGCGTTGAGGAGACGTTCCAGGAGAAAACGAAAACCCAGAAATACCAGCGGTATCGAAAGACATGTATTTCCGAAATTGCCAAAACTTTCCCATTCCGTAGGATATTGTGTATGGGTTGATATATATATATATATATATATATCTATTTATCTTCACATAAACATGCATACATACATACATTCATACACACACACAAACACACACACACACACACTATATATATATAGAGAGAGAGAGAGAGAGAAAGAGAGAGAGAGAGAGAAATGGGGGAGGGAGATGAAGGGAGGAAGAAAGGGAAGGGAGGCGGAGAGCCCTCTCCCGGGCGCGCCAGAGACAGACGGAGAGAATGGAGGTGGGGGGCTGGGGGGGTCGGGAGTCAGGCGTGTACACACACACACACACACACTATATATATATATATATATATATATATATATATATATGTATATTTATATATATATATTTATTTATATATGTATATATAGATTTAATATATATATATATATATATACGTATATATATACGTATATTTATACATACATACACACATACACACACACACACACGCACACACACACACACACACACATATATATATAGAGAGAGAGCGAAGGGGGAGAGCGATGCTGACAGGCAAGCAGGCAGGCAAGTAAGCAAGCATGCCGCCCTGACAAGCTGAACATGATCAGTTGAGTGCTGCTGCTTCAAAAACTACTGGCACTCAAAGGAGCGGAATGAAGGGAACTAGGGGGCGACTGTTAACAAGCATGACATTGCATGACTCCATGAATCAGTATGGAGGTCAGGCCAGCGAACGGCACAAACGACCATTAAACAAGCGATGGCGCCACCTCACTTTAGTCTGCGATAAGGATCAGTAACATATCGGTTGGTAAAGGACTTTGGCCCCCATAGGCGGGTGAGGGTTAGTGACTTCTGGACGCTGCTAACATCATCAATTTCTATTTGCTGGGTTTTCAGGAAGACAAGAACTGTTCTCGTTTTCATGAAGCTGGAGACCTAAGAGTGTGGCTCTGTTTATCAGTGACCAGCGTTTTGTGACAAGAATATGAGGGGTCGTCACGTGTATCTAATTTTGGAGTCGTGTTACGAATCCAGCAGTCTTATGGCCGGGCAGTCGGACGTAATGGCCTATAATAATTGCCATCAAGTGTTGAATTAAGTATACGAGGGTGTCTCTCCTCCATCTTTGCGGTGTTGTGTTCAGAATTACCCACAAGGTTTTTTTTGTGAAAACATGTTTGGCGAAGCATTACTATTCTTCCTCTTCTTCAGTCTCTACCAAATATGAGCATCTTTGTTGATGACATTCTCAGTTTTTCAAACGTCACCCCACTGTAATGTTTACAGCAAGTGTGTGTTATTTGCATATTATCAACAAGGAGTCTTCACCCTTATGTCACCGTGTGCTAAGGCCCTTTTCTCCGCTTAATTACGTGCATTAGCAGAACTTATCAACACTTGAGCTTCGCCTTGTTAGTGAACATTATGTTGGCTATGCGCTTCTGCGACTCTTTTTCTTCCTTAAATTCAAGGCAGAAAGTCCGTCTCTCGGTTCAACTTGTGCTTCATGACTTGATTCTGATTTCTTGGTCCAGCCTCGCGCCCTTTCAAGGGAACAAAGAAAGCTGTGAGTCTGGCGCTGAGACCCTTTACTCGGCCATGCGGTTACTACTCGCTGTTGGGCCAGCGAGGGAGGGTGTTGGGTCGCAGCGTTGGGTCGCAGCGGAAGTTACACAAACGCGCTATATTTATTATGCAAATCAGCTATGAATCAATGGGTACAGTCCGTGCACGATGGTACTAAGGCCGCCGGTGACGTCGGATCATGTCGTAGCAATATGTGGGAATTTATGGTGCTTTTACACAGAAAGTTCCCAGCATGCTCATTGGTAAATAATGAGTTCACGGGTCGCCTCCTCGAGTTCTTTATCGCTTCGTCTTCAGACTCTTAACTCTGTCATTCAAGTGATGCGTTAGTCACTAAATCTATCTTTTCCGCTCTTCTCTTACTGAATGTCAGTGCCTTTAGTCGGTGTACACGTCTATTTATGTATGTTTTTGTGTGACTATTAGGTGATTTGTAAATGTATTCATAAAGGCTTTATTAAATGCAATTTCTCTCTTTCTAATGAAAACAAACAGGAAGAAGGAAAATAAAAGTGGAGACGCTTCAGAATATCTGGGCCTTAATTAAAGAAATTGATAAGTACCAATAAAAACTTGTGGAGATGACAGCGGACAAACTACTGACCGTGTCCGCCATAACGCTAACCGAAGAATCTCGTAAATCCCGGAGAGCTGGAACAAAAGGGCGGCCAGAAGGAGCAACATTCTGCCGTAAGTGACCGCAGTCCAGACACATAACCCCCGCCCCCACACCCACTCCCTCATGACCCACAATCCCACACTCTTTCCCCTCTTACTCCTCTCCTCCCTCCCCTCCTACCCTCCTCCTCCTCTTCCTCCGCCTCTCCCTTACTCCTCCTCCTCCCCCTCCTCTCCTTCCTCCCACTCCTCTCCCTTCCTCCTCCTCCTACTCCTCCCCCTGTTCTTCCTCCACCAATACAATATCAAGAACCGCAAGTGGTCTCGATGTCCAAGCTTAATGCCCCGCTCCTCGTATTGGCAGAAGGAGTCGCAGAATTAATTATTATTGGAAGCAGGTCCCATGTTGCCTCGTCCGAACTCGATGGCTGCCGCGTTTATTTTGTTCGTTTAACGCGGGAGAGATCGTTCTTTTAAATGGGAGAAAGAGAGGACTTTAATATCCACAAATAAATGGAGGGAGACACGACCATGCACGAGGGTTGGAGACACGTCATTCGGGCGGCAAGCAAATGTTTAACCACAAATGAGAAGTGTTCCGATGAGAATGATAGACAGGAACGCGTACACACTGACATAAATTGTGTTTATGAAGGAATGTGGTTTTCGTGAAATGTCAGACAAACTAACGCCGTTCACTTTATGGGAAATATCTGATCGCCGCAGCATTAAACACGCCCGCAACAGAAACAAAGAGAGCATTTGCGTCCAAACCGCTCAGATCGTTTGTAGATGGCGCCAAAATCATCAGCAACGCTTGACCGATCCTTCATTAGCTGGTGGAGGTACTGCATAGTAATGAGCGGCGCGATGGCCCCGATCTTACTTCTGGAACACCCCCACGTTTGCCAGGAGTTAATATTCCCTCTTTTCTGGCCGCCTAGATGGCAGTAGAGGAACGAATATTGCTCTTGATGTTATTCCCAAATATTCCCCGTTATTGATATTGCTTGCTGTCTACACGCCACAGGAATATTAAAAAGCGGTGGTATTTTTCCTCCGGTCATTTTCCAGGCTATTGACTGTTTTGATTGCACAGAGGAAATTATTATTTTTTTACCAACTCGTGAGAACACCGACAGGGAAGTAATGCATTGGACGCTTAGCTTTTGTTATGGAAATTTTTTGACGGTCCGGGCACACAAGCCTAAGGAAGGGGCCCATGTGTCGATTATCAGTGCCGCCTCATTACGGCAGCAGGCTTATTGTTTTCGCTTCCTGGCTTGCTGCGTGGTTAGCCTTCGAGAGGAAGAGGGATAAGTGTCAGTTTAGGATTGAGTTCGAATGAGAAGGAATTATATAGTGTGTAAAATGCGTGAGACCTTCAGCTTTATTGATTTCTGTTCATCGTTAGTTTGGAATTATCCACAATATAGCTTTCCCTTGAGATAGATGCAGGTGTACCACCTTAATCGAGCATTGCTGTCTTTACAGCTGCTCGACCCATTATCTCTTGCTTCATCCATCATCACAAACTAGAACTTCCTAGTGTCCCCGCCCCCCCCCCCCCCCTCTCTCTCTCTCTCTCTCTCTCTCTCTCTCTCTC
>NC_061830.1:19554162-19556662 GCF_019202785.1 Penaeus chinensis
CCACTCGCTCGCTCGCTCGCCCACTCGCACGGAGGCGCACCAGCGAGCGAGACGCCTCATGGCCGGGGCGCCCTGCCCGAGCCGAAATGAACCGTGGCTTTAGACCATTTTCTGGACGAGTTGATGACTCCAGCTACTCCACGGAGGGGAAATAAATAGTATCGACAATTTGAGTTTAAAAGCCGGCGTTTTGTAGATCCAGGGAGCTGCTCGCTCTTGTTAATTTGGTGCGTAATGGTGCGCGATCTTTGATGTTCTGTGTTCTGCCTTGTTTGTGTACGCGTCAGGGAACTGTGTGGATTTATCACTGTTTTTAAAGCGTTCATTTGTTCATAAGTATTCGTCGAGGTGAGGAAATCTCGCTTTTTCGTTTATTTGTGATCATTAATGAAATGTTGATTACTTATCTGAGGGAGGAAAAGAAAGAAAGAAAGAAAGAGAGCGAGAAAGAGAGAGAGAGAGAGAGAGAGAGAGAGAGAGAGAGAGAGAGAGAGAGAGAGAGAGAGAGAGAGAGAGAGAGAGAGAGAGAGAAGAAAAACCACCTTAAACTACTCCAACTAAAGGAAGAAGGAAAGGAAGAGAGAATACAGCAAGCATGAAGACAATGCTAAGCGTATCTTTAAGGAGTCCACCCTCAAGTATCCTAAATGGACCGGAGCCGATGGTTCTTCCTCGCTTCCGATGGCCACTTCTCGATTATTGTTGTGGCAGTGGGGGTGCAGGGGCGAGGGAGGGGGAGGAGGAGGAGGAGGAGGAGGAGGAGGAGGAGGAGGAGGAGGAGGAGGAGGAGGAGGAGGAGGAGGAGGAGGAGGAGGAAAGGGAGAAGAGCATGAAGAGGAAGAAGAGGGGAGGATAAAATGTTAAAATGATAAGATGAGGAGAAGGATGCGAAGGAGGCAGAAAAAGAAAAGGTATAATAATAATAACACGAGAAAGGGAGGCGGAGTAGAAGAGGGAGGATGGTGTGGAGGAAAAGAAGGTAGAGTAAAAAGGAGAGGAGGAAGGGAAGTAAGGCAATATGAACAGAGTGCAAAGCAGAGGAAAGGAAAGAATCATCATAGAGAGAGAGAGAGAGAAAGAGAGAGAGAGAGAGAGAGAGAGAGAGAGAGAGAGAGAGAGAGAGAGAGAGAGAGAGAGAGAGAACGTCCTCCCTCTGCCCACAACCGCAACAACAGCCGGAGCACAAGAAAGCGGCTTGGGCCCTCAGTTGGACTTCCGACGCCCTGGACAGATGATATCAATAGATCCTGGAACTCATCACTCATCTGGCATATTCTTCTTCATCGTGAGGGTCCGTCCTTCTTTTGTAGCAACACAAGATTAATTCCTCCTTGCAGTAAACTTTTGTCTTTTTTCTTCCCTTCCCTTACTATTTTTTTCGCTTTACGAAGAGCCTTCCGGTTCTTTGTGTCACGAGCAAGAAAAAGAAACATCAAGTATCCCTCTCCCCAATAAGACTTATGATTGACTGATTTTAAAGCTCTCACTGCAATTTGATTAATGGAAGTATGGAAATGAACTCCATGCTGGCGGCGGACTCTCAGACAAGAGCATCTCAATCCGCTCAGATCCACTTTAATGGCCGATATCGCTTCCTTAACATCAATCACTCAACCTGTCTATAGTGTCGCTCACACACTGCGCGACAGAGAGGAGGATGTGTCAATCTTTATGACTTTGTTTACAAGAAAAAACTTGGTTGAGATATTGTTATTGGTGATGTTGCTATTTGCATCATTGCTGGTATTACTGTTATCAATTTTAGTCTGGAAGTTGCTACAGGCGTTGCTATCAATTTTCATTATTATCGTATATATATGATCCTCACTGCTGTTATTATCATCTGGATTATCATAATCAACATCATTATTATTATTATTATTTTTATTATTATTATTATTGTTATTATTATTATTATTATTTATAATTTTATTATTAGTAGTAGTAGTATGTTATTATTATTATTATTATTATTATTATTATTATTATTATTATTATTATTAACAATTTATTAGAAGTAGTGGTAGTAGTAGTAGCAGTAGTAATAGGAGGAACGTCATAATTATTGTTATAATCATCGACATCATCGTTATTCATTTATACTACTCAGTCTCTTATTTCCCCCCTTGCCGGGCGACCCTCTTCCCGTAACACCCCGCTATCAGAAATGAGCAGGCGACGAGAGGCTGCGAGACAAGAGATGAGATATGACGAGCGTACATCATGAAGTCTCTCGCCGGGTTGTGGTTGTGCTGGTAATGCCTCGGGATAAAGATTAAGCAGATCAATGTCCAAAAAGGAGGATGATATCAAGCTCTTAAAATACGAGTTGGAACAATGAAGCTCTGCGTTTTGAATAATATCAATAACGATATCTTATAATGCCAGTTACTATTGAGGGTGACATGTCTTTCACAGCCGAACCCTAGTTGTTTGCAATGATGTGTGTTTATGAAATCATCTATACAATTATACAAATCAAGTTACTCATTGGTAAGTC
>NC_061830.1:19561662-19571662 GCF_019202785.1 Penaeus chinensis
GGCACAATGAGGGAATTGTAATCTGTGAGAATAACAGGCGTATCATATTTTGTTTGATAGGATATTGACAAAACTACGAATAAGATAACTATAACCAATGTTCTGTGTTAATATTGTTTATTCTAACTGCAATTATGTATGTGTGCACGCACACACACATACACACTCACACACACACACACGCACACACACGCACGCACGCACACACACACACACACACACACACAGATGTGTATATATATATCTTATATATATATATATATATATATATATATATATACATACACAAAATCATATCCAAATACCCCAGCACACACACATCTATTCTCGGATCTGCTGGTCTCAACCGATGCCCAGAGAGAGCATACAGCAAGGGCGCTCTTCGGTGACACCTCAATGTGTGAATTTGTCTTGGTTAACGTCCATATGAAGACCTTATGGGGAGTCGTGTCTCGACCTCGCCACTTCAGGGAGTTCGCGCGAATGGATTAGCCGTCAAAATTTCGCTCTATAAAAACGTATCTCCTGTCGTTAGCCAGTCTGGAACTTTATATATATATATATATAAATATATATATATATATATGTATGTGTGTGTGTGTATATATACACCCATAAATCTCTCTCTCTCACTCTCCTTCTTCATCCTCCCCCATCCACCCCCCTCCCTCCTTCCTTCCCTCTCTCTCTCTCTCTGGCTCTCGCTCTCGCTCTCGCTCTCGCTCTCGCTCTCGCTCTCGCTCTCGCTCTCTCTCTCTCTCTCTCTATATATATATATATATATATATATATATATGAATGTGTGTGTGTCTATTACATGTGTCAGGATGTAAGTGTACTGATCCTAAATACTAAGTCAAAGAGAAGTAGCCAGTGAACGGAAGTGGCAGAGAACACACTGAGGCTTCTTCAGACATCAGAGGCTCCCCAGGGGAACCTCGTAACAACAAGGTGCTCACAGACGTCCTAGAGCTCCAGCCCTTCAGCGTGCCCTTCCCTCGCCCCGGGTGCAGACGGGGCCGATATGGTGGTAACTTGTGATAAAGCGTCGATATGCTTCAGCAACCATCACTCGAGAACGTCACAAGTCAGACATGAGAGACTAAGAGTAACAATTGACGGACAAATGGAATAGGACAAAGGTCTGGGTCTGTGGAGGTATTTAGGCTGAACGGCGCTCGTGTGACGAACGGCGGGGGTTGCTCGGAACGGTTGGAGGCGGAATTGTAGTGAAAGCATCTGGTTCTGAGGTACACATTGTATCTGCCTCGACTGGGAAGGCTAACTACTTCACCGGTGAGGATAGCACACCTAATGACTTGTAGGAACAACACCGACACCAACGCACGTACGCACAAACAAATTCGCACACAAAAATAACACATGCGCTTATAAGGTCATCCATATCAACATTTATATATGTATTCGATCCTGTTAATAGGTCATGGTTGCTTTTAAGTCGCTAACCAATCAAGATTCAGCTTACCTGACTGCTATTACTTCGTGCAATTTACATCATATACCCTTAACACTGAATGCTAGAGTACTGGTCCTTTAGCAGAGGTAATGTAGCACAATGCTGCCTCAAAGCCGTACCCATGCAACATTCAGTGGGACAAGGGTGACGCAGTTCGCCCTGAATGCTGCCAGAGACATTGAACAGTAAAACCACTAGAGGCCCGTAGTTCTCGAGATAATCCATGATGCAGCATCACTAATGGGGATAATCCCACCTTCATGCTATAATTAACGCCCCAGATTTACATACGACTTTGAGAAACAAAGAGGCGTTTTTACGACATCACGCCTAACCAGTATTTGTATAGTTCAACTTTCTGATGTCGCCCACACACACCGGAGACGCTAATTTGCGAAAGTCTGCGCTTCGAAGAACACGCCAGTGACTGTGCTTGCCCGGGAGAACTTTACCTCTTCAGGGCGAATCTTACGCCACGTGTCTGCAAGCACGGCGTTCCTCATTAGTCCGACGAGGGGAAAATAAGCAAGGGAAGAGAGGGAGTACTTAAGCCGAGGGTAATGGCGCAGAATTACCCCAACGCGCGCGTCCTTCCCGGGGACCACACACGGCGAGTGACACGACGGGCTGCAAGGGGCTCTCGTTACTGATCATTGGCACACCAGCTATGAATGAGGGGGGGAGGGGGCGGAGGATGGGGGGGAGGGGGCTGAGTTAGTTGGCCGGTTAAGTGAGTGGTTCCTCTTAAGTGAGAGACTGCTTTAAGTAGAATATTCCTTGGAGTGAGTGGATTCCCCTTAGCAAGTGCCTCATATTTGTGGTCCGAAGATTTATATACCGTTTTGTATTTATGTACTCAAGAAATCCATTTATACACTCAATAGATTTTATTCACATCCACACTTTTATTGTATATCCTCAAACGCGCTTTGAATTTCCACTACTCTTTTGCAAAATATATTGTGTTGAATGAGGGTATAAAGTGCGAATTGATTTATTTACTGTGATAAAATGACATACGTATATAATATGTTGAGTAGAGAGATCGACAAAGTATCGTAATCGTTCAATGATGCATAATTAATATGTCTTAAACTATTCCTGATATTTCTTGCTATCAAATAGTTGCATTTACAGGATATTCTGTCTGATATCATCAACTCCCACTCGCGCCCATACCCACTGTCCCACACAAATCCACCCACCAACAACCACCCATCCACCCATCCACACCCACACCCACCCACACACACACGATAAACAAAGAAATAAAAAATCAAAATCAAATAAAACCATACCCTTGCATCGACAGCCATATCTAAACATTCCCACTCAATTTCCACAAATGCATAAGACAAAATATACATCCCACACACACACAAGGAAAAAAAAAGCACATTATAAATAAACAAACACAAAACAATATCACCACAACACACTAACAACAAAAACAACAACAACAGCTCCGCCCCCAGAAAAGGATCTAGCACACTGAATGAAGCATTGTATCGCAGGTCATCAATCATTATTGTACATCCGCCACCATCCAGCATGTGATCGTTGCCATCTGTCTCGAGGAATCAAACATAATGAACGGTTTTGATTGATATAATGACCCTCTTTTCATGGGGCTGAACCCTGCGTCTAGTTGATGCCACCTGAATTAATTTATTTATGGCTGCGGATAAAGAGAAGGCACATTGTAGGTCTATGTTTGTATGCATCTAGTTTCCTTTCCAAATGTTTGTTTCTAAGCAAGTGGTCAATATGTATATATATATGTGTATACACACACACACACACACACACACACACACACACACACACACACACACACACACACACACACACACACACACACACACACACACACACACAGATAGATAGCTAGATAGATAGTTAGAGAGAGAGACATAGGTAGCTTGATAAATAGATATAGATATATATTGTATATATATAATGATCGGAATTCGTCATTTACCTTGTGCAAAAAAGAGAAGGGGGAAACGCTACTATTCGAAATGATGGCTAATGTAATGAGATTATAATGAAGGGATTTGTTTATTACAATGACCGGCTGTGTATTGGGGTTGAATCAGGCGGGCCACTCAGTGTTGTGCCGGGATTATTTATTGAGTTATAGTGGAATGATCCCATTAACGCTGTAATCAGATCTGGTTATTTGTTTATTTTTTTCATATTATCTTTTTTTCGTGAAGGGGGGGGGGGGGCGTGTGGGGGGAGAAGGGAGCTTAAATCTTTTATTGTTATTAATCTAATCCTCGTTTAATAATATTTTGGGCCTAAATTGTATTATTGTGAAAAGGATAAAATATTCGAGGCGGTTGTACTGATTGGCTTAAATATGGCGATTATTGTAAACACATAAAATGTTTGGTGTGCAAACATATATCTGAGCTGATACGTCGTTGTTAAGAAAATAAAATAAAATAAAAACACTTTCTTATTATGAAACGGTGTTGGCACAAGGACACCATTCCTATGATTCCTTAATAACAATATGAATTTAATAGTTCAATCAAAATATCTATTAACAGAATATTAATTTGCGTTTTAGTCCAATTCTGTTAAAATATACAAACAAATAAATGAAACCAATCACCTCTCCATATGATGCGAAATCCATCGATACCTTTCGCTTAAACAATGAATACATTTGTCAGCAATCACCGGCAGATAGACTTCATTGATTCCATATGCAAAAGCCGCGACAGAGACGTCACGTGTCGAGGGAAAAAATGTGGGTCACGTCAGGTTAAGTTATGAGAGCGCCGAGGGGGGAAGGAGCAGGGCGCAGCGCGAGGCCTCCCCTCAAAAGTCGCTTTGTTCCCTCTCCCATAACTCTTGTATGGTCTATTGGGCCAAAACATGAGCCCTCTTCTTTCGCGAGCGTCTCACTATGATTTGTGGAACCAGACACTCTCGCTCCCCAGCGGTATTCACACAAGGTGCTCAGCGCTAGCCAGGCTCGGGTTTGAAGAGCTGGGTCCTCGCCGTCTAGCTCTGAGGCGAGAGGTATTCCGAGAGAATTTTGATATCTGCGTTTAGGCACTTGAGTCGATAAATGATAATTGGCGTTTGGGTTGAGGCGCTCGAGTGGCTGTTTCCTTCTGAAGTGGTTCCCAAAATATCGGCAGTGCCTGGCGTCATAGGTCGATAGCGATATCTAGCCGTAAAAGACAAAAGAAAGGGTCTATCAGTCACTATTCACGGTCGGAAAATTACAAGCAGGGCGATGATAAAGTGAATAAACAGATGGCGCAGACAAATCTGATGAGACTGTATCACACCATTTCCCTTGTGCATGTATTCTCTCCCTTGTAATTACAAGCCCCAAAATACAGAATAAAACCTGCTAGTGATTCACTGTTCAATATTAAACACCCAGATCCTTGATGAAGTAGGCGCTTGCAAGCCTTTGTCATGGCCAAGATGCAGAACAACACTTTCATGGTGAACCCGCCAGAGTTTGGTCGCCTCGAACTTTACACACAGTTGTCTAGGCTATCCTATCATTATGAATCATCCGAACTTTATGTTAGTTTTCTAGTATGCAAGAATAGAAAATAATGTGTCAAGCATAGTTTATGATACAGAGGTGCACCCGGGACGTCGCGTCACAGCTCCCTCGACAGCGACAGATTTTAACGGGCCGTCCTGAAGGGGGGGGGAGTGGAACTTTTTGTCTCTTAGTTTTTATCTGTTTTCCCGGCCTCCTCCTCGACAGGCTATGCGCTAGAAGTTAGTCTGGTGACGGTCCCCAGATCACAGTTTGTGTAGTTAGTGTGTGCTATAAAAGTGTGACGTGAGCTATGAGACAAACGCCGTTGGGGAGGCTAGGAATGTCAGTTATCGGCGCTGCGGATGATTGGAATGTCTTTTTTCCACGTCCTGCGGCAGATGTTTGGATTCTCTGTTTACGGGATCTTGACGTTTGATTGTTAGGCGTCTGATGGCCGAGAATGTATCCGTGTAATTTATAGAGAAAACACCCTTTACAACATCTATAAATAGTACTGTATATACACGCATACACGCTGTAGATTAGCGTTCACATTTGTTCAGCTGTGCAAGTTTGACAGTTTAAATCTCAGTCAAGCGTGCGATTAAAGAACCGGACCGAAATCGTGTTTAATTAAATCGCCTGAAAACTAAAACTTCACAATATCAATACGTAAATCATCATGCCCAAAAAAAGAGGAGTTTACTTTTTTCTAATGCACACGCAACAGAACTATAAAACGCAATGTAACCAAAAACACCCTGGCGAAAACAAAATAACAAAATGTTAAACAAAATAGAGGCGCCACCAGCGATCATGCAACCGGTCGTGCTCACCCCACAACACAGCTGCTGTCTCAACGCATAAAAACGAAAGGAAAAAAATGTATGCGTCGCGGTGTATTGGTGGTCTTGGAGGTGAGTATCAGAAACATATGGGTTCGAAGTACAACTCGCTTATCTCGTGTTTATATACCTATAAGCTTGCAAAGGGCCGTGGGAGGTGGTTGTTTAGGGGATGCCGAACGGGTTTGTTTACAATTCTGCTCGTTTTTTCTTCGTGTGTTATCTTCGGGTACATTCATATTACGATTTCTGGCTATCGTGAATGATACTGATTGTTCTAGTAACACGGGTGATCACGATCATGATAACATGATAATGGTAATAAAAAAACTAAAACTAATAATTGTGATTGATATTATTCCATAGTATTATCACTTTATAGTACATTTGAACTTCCACCACCACCACCAAAACCACCACCACCACCACCACTACCACCACCACCACCAGCTCCTCCTCCTCCTCCTCCTTTTTTTACTCCTCCGCATCCTCCTCCTCCGCCTCCGCCGCCGCCTCCTCCCCCCCCCTCCTCCCACCCCTGGCTGTAACCAAATGCCTCGCCATTCATAATGCTCTACAACCTGTCTAATGCCCCGGGCCTAAAACAAACCATCGACACATACTATATGGGGCGGGGGGAGGAGCGCTCGCCTAGGCCTGCTGCGTCTGTTTGTTTTGATTTAATTTTATTCATGGGCAATGCTGTTTATTCTTATCTTGAGAAAGATTTAAGGGCTTTAATGCCAAAATTTATGGTTATTTGAGGACTTCGGTCTTTGGTTTTATCTTCCAATGTATTTATGGTTTATTTATTTTTCCATCGCCGTGAAATTATCGACACATTATCCTGATATTATGTTACACGGCTTACATATAATTGGTTCTTGCTGAGCATTAGCGTATCGAGAACATGGGTTAAGACAAGCGGGTCTATGCACTAGTTATGAGCATACACAAACACACACACATGTACACGTACACATATGCACACACACACACACACACGCTCATGTATACGTACATATACATACACACGTGCGCATATTCCTCTACGTACACACGTCTTATCGTTATCCAGTGATTCCGACCACATGTTTCCGAGGACGCAAGACAGATGCCAGAGGAAAAGGGTTCGGAAATGAAGGGAGAGGAAGAGAGGAGGGAAAACAAAGAATAAAGATGACTGATAAGGTGCAATTTATCTTAATTAAATATGAATCTTAATGACTGGCCAAATAATTCGTTTCTAACATGCAGCATATGGCAGGAGGTTTTGTAGGCAGTGTGGAAAAAATAACAGACCACGCGACAAGGCGACGTCGGGGGAGATATCGTGGGAAGCGAAGATCGGAGAGCGAAGAAGGGGAGAAAGGGGGGGGTGGCATCAGAACATGTGGGAGGGGAAAGGATTTGAGGGGAGAGGTAAGGGAGGGGGGGAAGGGAAGGGGAAAGGAAGGGCAGGAGGAGGGAAAGGAGGATGCGCGAGTGATCACCAGAAACAGGTGGTTGCGGGGTATGGGTGACATATTTCATTTTCAGATGACAGGGTTTACCGTGTGGGGATAAACTTTTATCTAACGACGCATCTAGTCGACCGTGGGCTATGGGAAAAGGTTTTAGGTTTAGAGTTTGGTTTATGGTTTTGCACTGCTGGCTGAGAATGGTGTTGTTCTTTTTTTAAGGGCTCGGGTAGGGTAGGGCTGGGTAGAGGGGCTGTTATCCTTTTTTATTCTTCATTCTCATTTTTTCCCCTCTGGAGTCGTGACAGCAGAAGGGGAAAGGGTGACGGGGAGACGCTGGTAATCCCCCGGCAAGGGTCCGGACACGAGAGTTTTCGAAGCTTTGTGAAACAGGATTTACGCAGCGGAGTGAGACGTGATTCAAAAGTTGTGAAGGATATTGGCAGTTTCGGGGCTTCAGAAAGGATCGGAAAACGGACTTGTGGTAATCGATACCGGAGTGAATCCACTTCCTCCCTTTTATCCCCTCTCTCTTTTTTATTCTATCATAGATATATAACGGTGATAACATACGTGGAATATTATCAACACATGATAATGAAGAATTTCCACACAGTCTTTCATCTTCATTTATAATGATATATGAAATTACTCATCTGACAGGTAATGAGACCCAGTAAACTCTCACATGTGACGGATGTGTTCGTACAAACACCTGTAAATGCCAATCAGACATATCAAGTTAATGAGCTGTTGGAATATCAATCTTATCAAAATTTCGCATCAGAGATATGTCCGATAAGAACCTTCTTCTATTTGCGTCGGGCTCGAGTGTACAGTTTCCTGCCTTTGTGCAATATGTCATGGCGAAATTAATACATGATATATTTAAAACCGACAGTCAATACTTGCATGCGAATTGAAATGTTTTATCATGCAACGGATCCGCATTTTTATTTTTGTTAATTTTCGTCCCTCGTCCTGGTAACATCGAAAATTGGTATTACAGGAAATTATCCGGCCAGATAAAGAGCTCATAAATTTGTCAAACCAAAACGCTCTTGTCAAAACCGCGGCAGGGAATATTGGAGACAGCGTTATATCTGTATTCCGAGAAAGATATACTCGCAGATACATTCGCAAAGTGCTCGTTCTAGATTAAACCTCTGATTGTATTTGTGCATTTTAAAGTATACAGCGGAGAGCAGACAAGAAAATAACTTTTCCATTAAGACAAGAATGGAAAAAATGAGAAAGGAATTACCAAAGCAAAAACAATAAAAGAAAAAAACAACAGGAAGCCGTCCTTCGTGGCGCCTCTCGTATCGCCTCTTTTTCTCCCTCATTTTCGGCGGCATTTCTTACTAATCATTATTAGATGCCAAACGTTCCCCTTTCGCCCCTGGGGTTCGGGCGCCGAGGGGAGGGAGGGCGGCCGAGGGGAGGGAGGCGGCCGAGGGGAAGGAGGGCGGCCTTTGTCTCGGGGAGCATGAAATCCCGGGATCAGGTTCACGCTCCCCATCCCACAGATATTCTTTACAGATAGACTAATGCTGAAGAGAAATCCAATTCTAAATCATCGATAACATAAGAATCTTTGTGATTGCGTCCTTGCAAATGTATACAATTTTGGCTTAAACATACACTCACGTACATATATGTGTACACATACATATATATATATATATATATATGTATATATATACATACATACATACATACATATATATATAAATATATATATATATATATTTGTGTATGTATGTACGTGTATGAACGTGTGTGTATGTGTTAGTGTGCGTTGGAGAGGGTGGGGGCAGCCGAGCGTGCGTCTGACATGCATCCATCCCGATTCCTCCTTCGGCAGGTGATACTGTCCTTCGCGTTTCGTCCCAGCTCTTCCGCCGAAGGATACGAAGATTTTCCCTATTGAGTTACGGATGTGGCCACCTCTGCTCTCCGCGGACCCGAGTTGCCGTACGCCGATGTTCAGTTTACCGGACGCTTTTCCGCCATTTGATACACCAGCTTACGGATCGACATTTCTCGCTGATCGGCTCAAATTCACAGGATCTTTGCAAGCGGCCCGAGGTCTGGGAGGGTCAACCGCCGGAAAATAGACTGGCTATGTCTCCGACAGGGTTTAAGGAAACAGGTGTTTTAGTATGAAAACCACATGTGTTTTTGTTGTATTATAATAATGCGTCCATCAGGATTACCAGTGGTAGGTTGTCAAGTCTTCTGATGATTAATTAGAAAATACAGATCTGCTTAAGTTATATTATTTTATAAGGACAGAAAAATACCGAAAGAAAATATCAGTAAAACATCGGGACAGACAAAGCGCAACTTTGTCTAATATCCGAAATTACACCCAAAAAGAGGTGGGCAAGGCCTGTCCTCACTTCTTCCAGGCAGATCAGTAATTGTCAATAGCACCATAACTCGGTTCCACTCCATTATTTGAGGCGATCACACAGCCATTACAAAGTTTGACCGCGGGTTCTGTTCGCTTTCGACCGCCGGGAATAACTGTGCAGGAGGTCCTTCAAAATATCTATTTGGTCTACCCATAAAAGAGCAATTTTTGAACGGAATGAGAGGGCACTGAAGGATTAATATCGTTTGACATTTCCCAGGAGATATATTACAAGAGGCGCCAACGTGATGACGGAAAAATGGTTTTAATGGTTCT
>NC_061830.1:19574162-19599162 GCF_019202785.1 Penaeus chinensis
GTTTCTTGAGTCGTCACTTTTCGCCCGCGCGCCACAATGTTTCGCGCGATCGGCCCCTCTCGCTCCGAACGATACGCGTTACCTGCCCGACCATCAGAGTTAATAAGGATCCGAATTATTTGGACATTAGTGAACATTAACGAAAATAGAAGGTTTAGTTCTCTGCGACAGGAAACATAAAATTGCCCCTTAAAGGATCCCGGAAAAGGCCTCACGATTTTCACATATACATTGCAACGTTATGGGCGATACCTTGTAGTGTGTCAAGATGTTACGAACAAGATTAATCACAAGGAATAATTGTCATTCTCGCATAGAGTAATAGCTGAAGGGAGATTATAAAACCGATTTCACATTTGCATTCGAAATCCTTAATTAAGAACTATAATATTTTTTCATTTTATTTTTTTTCAAGTTATGGTCATAGTTTACTAGAACGGGATCATTAGCAGATATATATACTGTAATTAGTTATCCTATTAGGTAAGTCCATATATAGAGATACGAAGGATTGTGGAATATAAATTAAGACGATATCAAATATAATAATGTGACAGTGATATCACAATTCCTGTTTATTTGTACTCCCCTTTTATTGTTGTGAGAAAAGCAAGGCATAATGGGAAACCTGATTTTTTTTCTATTACTAATTAAATGTCATTTCCCTTCAAGGTACATATTATATAATCATATCTAACCTCTAATGAGTTTCAAATCATATTTTTAATTCATAATAATGAGGTACTACGATAGCGTGCACAGGTGCTTGCGCTTGTAATCTTAAGGAAAGTAAACGTTCATTATTTTTGTGTTATTATGCATGGTCTGTATGCGTGTGCGTATGTATCTATTTGTTTGGTTGTGTTTATTTGTTTGTGTGCTTGTTTGTGTATTTGTGTGTGTGCGTTCTTAAATGTGCAACTGTGGAATAAGGAGACTAAAGAGGTTCTGGGGACGTGCCGCCTGGCCAGATAAAGAAAGAACACACCAAATGGACTGGCCAGGGCTTGTTCCTACAACTGCACTATCAGTCAAAGTAATAGAACACTAAAAACCTACATAAAATCTTGAATGTGAATGTAGCATAAACAAATTAGATGAATATGTAAATGAGGGTCTTACACTAAAGAACTGATGAATATTCATGCACGGCCTTCATCAAAATTCGTCACGATTTGATGGAACTTTCCATCAATAAAACAGATGAGTTGAAATTTCGACGTTTACAGACATCAGCGAGTCATTAGGCATAGTTACGACAGTCGCAGAAGGAAGGAGGGCTATTACTCATTGCATAATTAGGACCAAGGAACAAGGATGATGCCAATTGCCGTGATCAGTCATCATTATTATCATTTCATTAATGACCTTCACTCGTGGTCATTCGGACTTGCTTCTTTTGGACTAAACATCAGCGGGTCTGATCAATCTCCGGGCGCTGGGGAGAGGGTCCGAGGCTTCGCTCTGCATGTACTTGATATTTCGAAGCTTCGTAAGTGAATCCCATGGGTGATTTTGACCCTTCTTATGTGGCTCATAAGCGATGATCTAAAAGCCCCGTGGTTTCTCTTCCTGTCTACTATGCCATCATAATAATGAACTGATAGTTGCCATCTTATGACAACAGAATGTTCTTGGATTTAAGAAAATGGAAATGATGTTTTTTTTTTTTTTTTTTTTTTTAACATATACAGTCGCTTTCGTGCTCTATCATATACAATATATACGTGAGTGAAATGGTATGGTGTGACGGTTTAGCTGCAGGCGATGTACAGTAAATAAATAATGGGTACGTGGTTGTAATTTTCTATTTGTACAAGCCTACTCTGGGTTCATTGTCTTAGCGTGGCTGAATGGATAAGCACAGAAGGCCTTTTGATAGCACGTCATCCACGGCGATCTATCTCCATTACTTTAATTCATCTTCAGATCAAAAGTGCTCAAAAGAAATAGGGAAAACGAAGGGAAAAAAAATCGGTCTAGAAAATCATTTCTGAATAGCCAAATTATCGACTCCAATCATCACTCAGTAGGGCGCATGGAAATAAAAAGGGGGAGAAAAAGTAAAAAGGGGGAAAAAAATTGACAGTTAATCAATTGCAATCACGAATCTGCAACAGTTCCATCAATCACCTGCGTGGACCGTACAAGGGGAGCGCGCCGCCGTCTACGCTTGGGCGATCTCCGAGACCTTGAGGAACCATGCCCGTAATTACTGACGCAGGGGGCCGAGGGGGAGGGGGCAGACGAGGCGGGTGGAGGAGGAGGAGGAGGAGGAGGAGGAGGAGGAGGAGGAGGAGGAGGAGGAGGAGGAGGAGGAGGAGGAGGAGGAGGAGGAGGAGGAGGGGGGGGGAGGGGGAGGGAAGGGGGAAGAGGAAGGAGGAAGAGGAGGAGGAGGAGGAGGGAAGGGGGAAGAGGAAGGAGGAGGAGGAGGAGGAGGAGGAGGAGGAGGAGGAGGAGGAGGAGGAGGAGGAGGGGGAGGGGGAGGGGAGGGGTAGGGGGAGGGGGAGGGATGGGGGAAGAGGAAGGGGAAGGGGAAGGGGAAGAGGAAGGAGGAAATGGAGGGAGGAAGGGCAAGGTGAAGAGGAAAGACGAGGAGGGGAAGGGAAGAGGAAGGAGGAAGAGGGGGGAAGGGGAAGGGGGAAGAGAAAGAGGGAGAGGGGAGGAGGGGGAGCGGCCGCACGCAGCAGAGACCTGCGTCAGAACCCGCCACCTCTCCCCCCCCCCCCCTCCCGTCACTCAATTTCAGACCGAATTATTATATTACTTTTGTTATTCCTGTTGCTAACAAGTGCACTGGTAACTGTAAAATTAGTAGTAGCAACAGCACAACAACACTAGTTAAATAATTATGATAAGAATAATGATCATAAAATTACATTGTAGGAGTAACACTAATAAAAGAAACACAACCAGTGATGATTATAACTATAATATAAAAAGAAAATGAAGACAAGCAGCTATGAATGACTCTAACAATAACATATAAAAGCAATTATATTAAAACCCGTAACCTTCTTCGACAGTTTATCATCATCATTACCATCATAGTAATAATAATAATAATAAAACTTGCAATAACAAATCAATAACAATAATGATGATGAAAGAACAACAATAATGATAAACAATTATCACAAAGCGAGCGCAACCTTGAGCATCAGCAACAACTCGCACTTGAACGGCCCTTCAGCTACGCCGGCACCTCCTGCAGCTCCCACAGAAACCGAAGACTCATCGACCTTCGCTCCCTGCGATGCAGACGTCCCCCGAGTCCTTCTGACCCCCCCCCCCCCCCCCGATCTCAGCCAAGGCTTCCTCCGCTCACGACCGCCGCCGGCTGCAGAGGAACACCGCCGCCCTCGGTTCAGTGAGTCGAGTGACATTAGACTTCGGCGGGCGATCTCACGGTCCCGTCGGGCTGCCTGGGACCGAATTCGGTCTCGCTGTCGCCACCGTCATGCCACACTTGCGCCTGTAGCAGCCTTCGTCACTTGCCACTTCGCGCTCGGATTAATGCATATTAGTTGGATGATGACAGATTTTTGGTTATCACGCAGATTCAGCTTACGATAATATGCACGATTTGAGTTGCTATATTATAGATCGTGTCATATTCATTATCACTCTGGTTGATTGTACGCTTTGCGTTCACTGAACTGTATAATCGAAAGCTGAATATCTAAAAGGAAACCTGGGACACTTGTCTTTCCTTTGCTAGTGATGGAGAAGTAGGAAGGAAAAAAAAACAATGGACACAGCAGAAAAGAGGGAAATAGGAAGTGATCGAGGCCAGAACCTTGCTAAAGCGTGAATACACCCTTTTAGACGCTTCAGAACTAAGTGCAAGCGTTTGATATAATTGATGTTTGAGCCATTTACTGCAGGATTGAGTAATGCTGTAATTTTCGCCGGAATGACGGTGCGGAGAAGGGGGAAAGAAGACAATGGCAACAGATCAGAATGATGGATGAAACAGCAGGTACAAAACATTAATTGGCGAAAGATTTAATGGAAAGCGGCTTGTGACTCCTGATGATTATGAGGTTAATCTCGGATTCGAAGAAAACGAATTGCTCCTTCCTTCGAGATGGCGAAAAGCGGATGTAGCGGAAATTAAGTGAACAAGTGAAGCTGAAGATGATTGATGGAAGATATGGAAAAGGAAGAGGGCCGAGGCTGATGCACCACTGCTTGCGTCTGGAGCTCTATTTATAAACGTAACTCAGCTGTTTACAGATGTATGAGCACATGCAAAAGAAAGAAAAAAGAAGCTTGCAGGAAAGCCAGCAAAAAGAGACCGTGACCATTCCCGTCCCCGGCCGTCTCCGCCCCCGTGGGCAGCCAGCTGCAGCAGCCAGGAAGGGAACTGACCGCCCGCCTTATTATTATTGTTATAGCAATATACCAATCACATAAAATGGGTTCCCGCAGCGTCCGCGGTGATGGCGAGATGGCTGACCGACACCCGCTGGACGCAGGGAGCCCGGCGCTCGGGGGAGGGAGCACACCTGGTGGAGGCCCTCGGCGGCTCTGCGGCGCTGCGTCTGCCTTTGGACATGGGGGTCGGCCGGGTAACTGTGAGCGCGAGCGTGGAGATGGCGGGATGATCGGATGAAAAAGGCTCAAAACGAAAGTATGTGCGCGCGCGCGCGCGCGTATCTGTGTGAGCATCCATGCGTGCCTATGCATACTGTTTGTAGAGAGACAAACAGTTAGAGAACTCGATACGATGTGATTATTTTTCGTGATCCGTGTACAGTTGAAATAAATAGAAAACAAATATCACCATGATCTCAGCAAAAGTTTCACTTGGTTTTGGAAAACATTCAGTTGTTAACAAGCCAATCTGATATGAGACTGGGATAAAACCAATTTAGATTTTGACAACAAGCCATAAAGCAACGGTCTGGGCCGTAAAAAAGTATGTACCAAATAATATGAACACAATTCTTTGAACTATTGCCAACTAGACCTCACGAAATAAATCTCACACGGTTCAAAGAACTCTTGTCCAATGTCCTACAGACTTTGATTTGACTCAGGGCAACACTTCCTCCTCGAGTTTATATTTGCCAATGGACACTCGTGCAAGCTCATATAATCCCAAATATGTCACTTAAATGCGAAATATCCACGCGGAGACCTGGGCTTCGGCGGGCAGCATTCTCGCGCGGCAAATGGCCCAGTGAGAGCGGGCACCCCGTTGTTTAAAAGCTTTATCACAGTCACTCATTTGTTAAGGTTGCTTACCCCCTTACTAAGACCACCCCTGACACGCGGCCTCATGGGGTTCGCTAATATCACGCTTCGATGTAGTTTCGATGATGTTAACGTACCCTTGCCGAGGCGGGAAACTGGAAAGACAAGCGCAGGAAAAAACAACACGACCGCGAAGAGATCTCCTCGATATGCGTTTAGAGAAAATGGGAAACGGGGTTGCCTACAGGCGGAGGCTCGCCCTGCGTTTCGTAGGTGGTCCAAGTCATCAGATCACATTGATGATAAGGGCGTGTTTTAATAGAGACCGGGTTCATTTTGGCAGCTCGGGACACGTATGGTAATAAATATTATTCCTTGCATGGGTTCAAATGAGTCCATTATTCATACGAGGCGGGTTCATCAGCTTAATAAATGAATCCTTGAGTCTTTTTTTGCGCACACGCTCTTCCTCCCGCGGATTCATGAAAAGTCTGAGACAAGGAAGACAAGGAGGAAGTCTTGAATGAGTGAACCGATGGCAGCTTGTCATTGTCTTCTCCCCCGCAGCCCTCCCTTTCCCCTCAACACCTTTTCCTCCACACCCTAAACGGAACCCCGATCCCCTAACCTCGACCCCCCTCCCCTGCACCCCCCCCACCACCCTTTCCTCAACTTTAGAAGCTCCTCCTCCTCCTCTAACACCCTCCCCCTCCCCCTCCCCTCCCCCTCCCCTACCCCCTTCCCCTCCCCCCCCTCTCTCCCCACCCTCTCTCCTCTGCCTTCTTTTTACGCCGGAGACTCAGTGAAGTGTGAAAAGCCGTGGAGGAGAAGGAGTAATTCACAGAAAATAACTCTCCGACGAAAAAAGAAAAGAAAAAAAAAGGAAAAAAGAAAAGAAAAGAAAAGAAAAAAGATAATCATACATTGCTCTTAAATCAACCCTTGCAAGCCTTGCCTATTACGGCAGGAAGAAGCAAGGCTGAGCTTTTACATCGAGTAATGGCTTTTTTGGGTAATGATTTACACGGATTTCGGTCGGAGGATTTACATGGATCTCGGGAATCGGAGAGGTGATTTCAGGGCCGCGGATTAGCGGGGATTCCGAAGGCGGTGATGGATTCCCCCGGAAATGTCTGCTGATTGACAGGCTGGCGAAAGAAAGTGCTACCTCGGAGGAGTACATGGGAAAATATACTGCAAGTGTGTGTGTGTGTGTGTGTGTGTGTGTGTGTGTGTGTGTGTGTGTGTGTGTGTGTGTGTGTGTGTGTGTGTGTGTGTGAATGTGTGTGTGTGTGTGTGTGTGTGTGTGTGTGTGTGTGTGTGTGTGTGTGTGTGTGTGTGTGTGTGTGTGTGTGTGTGTGAGTGAGAGAGAGAGAGAGAGAGAGAGAGAGAGAGAGAGAGAGAGAGAGAGAGAGAGAGAGAGAGAGAGAGAGAGAGAGAGAGAGAGGTATATAACAATACTGTCAGGTTAAAATTTCACTTTAAAAACTTTACTCATGACTTTCCGTGTTAACTTACGTCTCATCTGTTATAGTATTGAAAAGTTATAAATTAATTGCCACAAACTTTTAGCGCGGTTTGTCAATAACTTACACATTTCTACTTTTTATTCATACAACAAAAAATCCGTATTGCGCAACGGTTCAATGCATCTAAATATCGCCTCACAGTTTGCGAAATTTTGTGAATCAAGTTGGCAAAGTTCCAACATCACTTACACAGTACCTGTATGTTCTCTGAAGCCACCGTCGACACAGCCATAAATATCCTCATACTCCTAAATCGGAGAGGGACGATGCTCCTCATTTGCAGGGAGTGGTATATATTTGTGGTTAGGTTGCATATTTGATTGCAAGTGTCACGACCACAAATTATATGTATATCCTGTTATCACCCAAAATATTGCTCCAGTCTCGTAAAATTGAAATTGTAACGTGGAGTGCAGATTACTAAGAAGTAACGCTTCCAGGCAGATGATGTTGTTTCAACTTTGATGTTAATACTGATGTGGGTTCGCGTTTTTTGTGCCTTTTTACAATTACTCTTAACTAGGACGGAACTTTATGGGGAGAATGTGCATTTAGCGCATTTTTTCGCGTTATTTGACGCGATTCGTCCGGCCAATTTCCCTCGACAATGCTCACCAGCGCCGCGTAATTATTAAAGGGAAAAGAGCAGTTAAATACTCTTACACAGAGTCGTTATCTGCTTGAAGACTATGATTTATTGCAGGGCGCCCGTGACGGTTGCATATAACATCCACTCCGTAAGATGCACGTAAACTACTCGCCTACGGAACCCTTGGCTTTTAAACCACAGGCGAAGCCTCGGAGTGACTCACTAATGTTGAAACTTTCTGTAGAAGGAGTTCGAAGAATATATATATATATATATATATATATATATATATTGGCCACGAAAGGCTTTCGGGTAAACAGAGACCAGAATGTTAATACATATACATGGCCATGTGCAAATATGTACACATACATACATACATACATACATACATACATGTATGTTAGATAAGTATGCACAAACGTATATATATGTGTGTAATGTTTGCATACACAAATGCATGGCTCCTTCTCTGTAATCACACACCACGCGATCACGGGAGTTACTACATGCGTGACTGTTCATATACTTTACAGAATCCACCGAATATAAATAAAAAGCCTACATTTAGTGTGCTTAAGTGCTCTAGCACAATAACGAAGTTGTTAAACGACTGGAAATCGTCTGATCGCTAACAACGGACTCGGTTACTCTCCGCTGAGCGACCATAAAGCATCCTGCTACCTGCTAAAAAGACGAGGAACGATAAAAAGCCGGGATGAAAGGCATTCCCTAGATTTACGTTCATGTCGAAAAGTGTGACGAACAGTTCTCAATGTTGTTCTCCAGCGTGACGTAACATCTCGCCGCGTGATCGTTCAAGACCCCTTTGTTTCGCCGTACTTATTGATTCGCCAAGTGAGTTCTGGCCGAAACATTGTGGGAAATGGGAAGGAGTGTGTGAAATTTAGGCGTATCGCTGGGTATATCTCCTCGTCCGGTGTCTTGGGTTGGGAGTGAGGATAATATAAAGTCACAGTCAAATGGTTGCCACCTTTGTGCCAAACTTTATGAATAGATTAAAGGGCGAGCGATTTTAAGCTAAAGAGGAAATGGAGAGGAAGAGACTAATTTTCTTTCATTAATTAAGGATACTTTGATAATTCAAGTACAAACGCACAGTCACCAAAGATGACGCTTGAATATAATAGTCAAAACAAAAATATAAATATATGAATACGGCGGTTGCTTACTCACGACCCAATAAGTAACAATTTCACCCTTCCCTCCTCTTGCGCCTTCTTCTTCACATTTGCAATTCGCCTCACCTGTCAATTATTCGGCATAGAACCTGCGCAAGGAACCCCGTCGCCTTGTTCCTCTTCCTCTCTCTTTCTCTCTCTCTCTCTTTCTTTCTCATTGTCTCTATTTTTATCTTTCTTGCTCACCCCTTTGTCTCACCCACCCTGATTGTTTTCAGGCCGAACCCAGTGACGTGTTTCGCTTCCTCTCGTACCTTCTGCTAATTCGTCTTCTTGAAAAAAAAAAAAAAAAATGTTTCACGTACCTTCTTCTACTTCCATCATTCTCCCCAACGATCTCTCTCTCTTTTACGGTCGATTCCATTCATAATTTGCCGTGTAACCATTAGCCATATTATCTTTGGTCTTCTGCATTATCACTATTTGCTAATTCTTTTTTTTTCCTTTCTCTTCTTGCCGAGTCTCTTTCCTGGGTATTTCCTGGACCTTCTCCCTCCCTTCGGCTGTTCCATCATCGTCTTCTCCTTCGTCATCCTTCTGTCATTTTCGATTCGCTGCAGTTGTCAATTACCAGCATAGAACCATCAAAATTATGTAGCGGGCCGGTCCATGTTGATGGTGATGAGGCGGGGGCTCATTCTACCAGGTTCTCCGCATCATAATAATCAACTTCATCATCTTCCTCATCATTATTATCCTCGTCATAAGTCATTGTAATTATCAACATCATCATCATCCTCACCATCATCATCGTCATTATCATTATCTTCATTTATCATCATTATCGCTGATTCTCCTCTTTTAACGTCATTAACGCTAAATTTAAGAAATTAAATAACTGAAGACAGAAGTGTTTATCACTCGTGTCATTACAATGTTTGGTTGACTTCCATCATGAGGGACTGGACGTATAAAGTACATCTTTAATTTATGTATGGATGAGCGAGTGTGTGTGTGTGTGTGTGTGTGTGTGTGTGTGTGTGTGTGTGTGTGTGTGTGTGTGTGTGTGTGTGTGTGTGTGTGTGTGTGTGTGTGTGTGTGTGTGTGCGTGTGTGTGTGTGCGTGTGTGTGTGTTCGAGTCAATTCATACTTTAGTAGTACAGAATATACACCTGTTTAAAAAAAAGTCAGTTATGTAGACGTTATACATTACCGACATCTTGTACTTCATAAAACGAGGCCTGGTCACCCACCCAGAAATAGCCTGTTTTGATTAATTACCTAACAACGTCATTTATACAGAGCAGTCTTAATAACCATATCAATCATCATTCGACCCGCCAAGCTCGTTATGACCCCTCAGCGCTGATGTAATAAAGATCATTTTAATTTAACAACCCGATATTGATCAACTGGCAATGAAACGTCTAATTTTGCAGATCATATTGGTAATTTATGCCTCTGCCTTGACCAGCCCGAGAGAAATTTGGGGAAATCAGTCTTCGGTAGCCGGCGCATAAGAGGCAAAATGGGGTGCCTCCTCCGAGCAGAAGTTTCTGATTCCAGCACTTAGGTTGTCCGTCAAACGCTGATGGTTTGAACGTCGCTGCCAATTGCCAGTCGATGGGATATTAACTTCGGCTGAATGCTCGTTTAATTGCAATCATTTAGCGGTGTGAGAGTGAAGGCTTTATGTCTTGTTGTCTCGCTGGACGTCCGGGCGGCGGCGTGGCGCTGCCTGTTTCATTTGCAGCGAGAAATGGCACAAAATATCGAATGAATGAATCATCGGCTCCCGTCGCGCGTCGGCGTTTGGACGGGCGGCGGAGCTGCGGCGGGAAGGCCGCCTCGGGACGCGCCCTTGGCCCTGGGCGCCCGCGTCGGCCCTGGCCGCGCTCAGGTTTCTTCTGCATCTCTGAATTTATGTCTATATATGTATGTCTCCAGCTGTCATTGTGTGTGTGTGTGTGTGTGTGTGTGTGTGTGTGTGTGTGTGTGTGTGTGTGTGTGTGTGTGTGTGTGTGTGTGTGTGTGACATAGACATAGACATAGACATAGACATAGACACAGACACACACACACACACACACACACACACACACACACACACACACACACACACACACACACACACACAGCGCGCATTCACGGCAGAAGAATAAAAGGGTCAATACGAAGAGAGAACGCATATCAGAAAAGAAGCGTTGCGAGCTGGCGGGAGTTCCTGCCAATCATACATGAGGAATAAAACCCTACCTTTACCTTTCATCATTAAATTGATAGATGCTCCCAAGCCTGACATGTAATTACCCCTCTCCGGCGCGGGGCTGGAAGCGAAGGCCCTAGTTAGACCGCTCTAGTTCGCCCTTTCCTCCTTCCTCTTCTTCTTCGCTTCCTTTTTATCGCCGAGGTTTTATTGCCGCTTTCTTGCCCGTCCCAGACTCGGAGGGGGAATGGCCGACTTTCCTCTCGAATTCCATCGGGCCGTTTTTATTTCCACGCTCGTTTTCCTTCTTGTAATCTTCTCTTTCCTCTTCGTTTTCTGGTTGTCGTTCGTCCCTGGTTCCGGTTCGTCAGCCTTACTTACGTTTCCATCTCAATCTTCTCCGCATTGCTATTATTTTGGTTCCTAAACAGGCTCTCTTGGGTCCTGCGCCTTTGTCACTTTCTGCATGTGTGTGATGTATGTTTATATGTGTGTTTTATGCATGAGTACACGTTATGTGAGTATCTGCGCGCGCGCGCGCGCGTGTGCGTATGTGTGTATGTGTGTGTGTGTGTGTGTGTGTGTGTGTGTGTGTGTGTGTGTGTGTGTGTGTGTGTGTGTGTGTGTGTGTGTGTGTCTGTCTGTGTCTGTATGTGTGTGTGTTAGATCTCTTTTAACTTTTTACCGCATTGTCTTTTTGTTTATCCTCCATCTCCTCCTCCTCCTCCTCCTCCTCCTCCTCCTCCTCCTCCTCCTCCTCCTCCTCCTCCTCCTCCTCCTCCTCCTCTTCTCCCCTCAGGTAACCCGCACGCCCTCCGCCTCTTCCTGTCTTGATTAGACGTTTCTGCATCATGTCCTGCTCTCTTGAGCAGGTTACACGCACCTCGCTCCTGCAGTGGCCAGGTAAACTCGAAACACGCACACTACTTCCCACTTCCTCCCATACCTCATCAAAACACTATTACTACATGTTATTTTCTCTTCACTTTGCGGTTACTACTATCTGACTATATATATGTATATATCTGTTTGTGAAGAGAAGCGCACGCGCGTGGAAGACTGAATACCCCTCGTCTTTTTCATTCTTTCCGCCTCCCCGCCTTCCCTTCTCTCTCTCTCTCTCTCTCTCTCTCTCTCTCTGTATGTATGTATGTATGTATGCATGTGTATAAGCGCGTGCGGCAGAGAAACGGATACAAATTAGAAACTTATGTCTAAGTATAGAAACAAGGTGAACCCAACGTCTCCCACACCGGAAGGGAGTCGATCCTAATGACAGCGTCCTTTACGATGATTCCTCGAGTACGGTGCGCGTTTAATGGAGCAACTTTCGTATTGAAATGGAAGGGCGGCCAAGGCGAGGAGAGGCGGGAGGAAAGGCGTCGCCACACAGGAACTTCCAATCACCTGTACACGCACCTTGCGTGCACAGTCGTGTCAGAGGGTCTTTCTTGTAGGATATTTTTACATATTCTTTCGATATGTTTTAATGCCTCGACCGTCAGTCTGTTTATTGTTGTAGGGTGACGTGCCTGTCCTCTTCTTGCAGGGTGGAGTATTGAGGCTCGTGACGCCGTAACCAAGCGTGGGGAGGCGGAATGCCAAGGGAAGTGCTATGCGACGGGAGGCGAAGGGAGGTAAAGGCTGTTCTTTGGAGGAGGGGATGCACGTGCTCGCCGCTGCTCATCATATGCTTAACCGCGGTCATGTATGGGTGACATCAGCTATGACTCTAGCGTGATTAATGACCATCATAACGGGAAAATTCCACAAATAATTTACAAGACGGCTATGGTTTCTAATATAACAGTTATTACTAATAGAAAATATAGGCATTAACAGACTCCGCGGGTACAAGAACAGCGATTCATTTAGTCCCTCTCGCGATCGAGCCGACATAAGCCATCACATTACTTACACGGCCCAAGAGGCACACAAGGGCGTGGTTTCACAAGAGCCGCGGTGTGAGCGACACGCCCCCGGCCAAACGGCGGACCGCCTGCCCACTCGCCAGGCGCAGAAAAACAAAAGCAAATATATTTTCGCCAAATGACTTCCGGCCCGTTGCGATTGGGGAGTAAAACAGATCTGGCAAAACTGCGCCACTGCCGGAAACAGATTCTCAGGCCTTCAGGTGCCATTGGAAATATTTGATTTCGTCCAGTGTGCCAGACGGAAATTGCAACATCAACTTCGAGCGTGTTCACTTTTGATAGATTTCGGATTTTTCGTTTCGTGTTTAACACCCAAATTACACGATCGGAGAGCGTCTGTGGAGTCAGCGAGATGTGCGCGCCGTTCTTTTTCTCCTAATTCTCTATCGCGCTCAAAAGGATGATGGCCTGCCGCGGGCGATAACACCATTTCGCTTATCATTACTGGTGTTATTATTGCCATTACCGCACCATTATTCTCACATCATTTTAGTTTTTTTATTGCTATCATCACTATCATGAAGATTATAAACGTCAATAGCACGGTCATTTCATTATTACTATCATTATCATTGTTATTATATTATTATTTTAATCATAATTACTACTTTTACATTTATTGTACCGAAATGACCCGAGAATGAGAATATTCAACGTGTAATCAGTTAATCAGTGTTGAACACAGAATTTATTTGCTTTCTTGATCGAGATCTCGGTATCAAGGATTACACGGAAAACACGCATAGGCATATCATAAAATTGTAAGCCTCCATAAAAACGAAAAGAAATAAAAAAGAAACCATAAAAACGAGATATCAAAACTCAAGAATTCGCTGCAATCGACATGCATGAAAACAACAGCACCTACACGAAATAAAAAAGAAAAAAATCCATGTATATCCGACACAAGTCACGAACGCTGTTGACGAAGGCGTGTAAAAGCACGAGCGCGAACGGCGCGCCGGCGCACGTGCAGACGCCCCTTGACTCCGAACGACCAAATTATCAGCGAAGTTAGTCGGATGTGTCGTAATTACTCCCCGTCGGCGCAAGGCATATGGCGAGGGCGCATGCGTAATGAAGACTACTGATGGAAATGCTTATTAAAAGCCGGCGGGAGCGTTGCCTCTGGCACCAGCCTGTGGCAACGGCGGTGAGGGAGGTGATTGCGGTTCTAGCGACGGCCGAGAACCGAAGGCCGGAGTGGTGCCAGGGTGGGGGTTCCGGTGGCGACTGGAGGGTGGGGATGGGGGTGCATGCGCGTTGCCGTAACGTTATTTCGCTAGTGATGATGGAACGAAAACTTGTTGCATAGTAAGTAGCTCGGCGGAAATGCTCTGGGCAGCGTGAGTGACGCGAGGAGACGGACTCCATCGGCTTCACGGTTCAGCAACATCCAAATGACTAACTTGCATCTTCGTCACCCAAAGACCAGCCACTAATTGCCTCAGTCGCTAAGCAAGTAGAGCCTCACACATCAAGAACACCGACAATTTAAACTGCCCCGAACGCCCTCTTTTATTGCCTTGCACTATGGCCACAGAAGGAGCCGGTCACCAACAGCCCAATAAGCAAAGAGATGATCGATCCCGACATCAGCTGCGGAGCCATCACCAAGCAAGCCGCCAGCAATCAAGCCGGGGCGGCCAACCCGTGGAATTCCTCGGCCGGGATGGCGTAAACAAAAGGCAACTGAAAATGGGGTGCAGGTGTCGGCCGCGGTCCGGCCCAGTCATCTGTTAGTTGCCGAGTCATCTGTTAAGCAAATCTTGTGGGTTTCCTGTGAATAACGAGGAATTGACTTGAAAGTATTGTTAATATTCGTAATTTTCGCAACTTTTGTACCTAATGTTCTGGCGGCGGTCACACAAGCGGCGAATTATCTAGACGGGAGAGAGCTAGGGAGGGAGGGGTTCGTTATTACTTACAGGATTATTAATGAACATTATAAATGAGGAGATGATGTGGACGTCCTTTGTAACATATTGTTATCTGTAACGGTAATAGTATGTGCAAGAGTGAGAGCTGTGTTGTTAGCAGTTATTTGTCTTACTCCTTTCAGCCACAGTTACTGCGAGCTTCCCTGCAGGTGTTGCTGCTTTGACGATAATGCATGTAATAATCTCACTCCCTCAGTTTTACAGGACTTAGATAAATAACACCACACCCGAAAGCACAGCGTCGCACTACGGTCAACTATTAAACTACTGTACCATCACATTCCAAACAGAGGAAGTACAGCTCAGGAGAAGCTGTTTTAATCGCACCCGCCATAGTGAACGACCAAAGCAAAATTTTTCCATTGACATTGCCCAAAACAAACAACCAAAATACGTAAACGTGCGTGTCTACATTATCAATAAACATGAAATATGAATCATGTCAATCCAGGTGAATTTTATGACCATCAACCGCACACTGCCTGACGGAAACCATATATATATGAGGGCAGATTCGAGCGTCGTCCTCCCTTCCTCGGTGACACGTGTCCACCCGACAGGTCACGACATCCACGTACAACATGCCAGCGTCGCGACCATGATGGCTTTTATTGTTATTTTCATTTTAGTTGTTTATTACGTGGGAAGTGAAGGATTTAGGTAATGCATCTTTTCATCCACCCTCGCCTGGACGTGTGTTCCCAGAAGCACAGTTCAGGCGGCTGGAAGAATTCACTGAAAACGGGAAAGGTATAATTCCATGATATTGTAAAGAGCTACACTTTGCATATGCCGGTGGAACACAACAGCCTATCAGCAACACGCGCGCCACCTACACTACGTGATGGACGGGTGCGTTTTCTCCTTTATCAGATCTTCCTCGGGTATTTTACAGACCGCAAACAAGGCCAGTTGCTTGAAAATGGATACAGTGAACCCAAATATAAAGGCCATGATTAACAGACTAAATTTGCAGCCGAGTATGAAGAAAAAGAATTATTAACGAGAATGCAAATTAGCTCTCACTCAAGCCCGCTCGTCCGAACAACCAAGCCTTCATCCAGTGCAACAAAAACCAAAGACAGTGGCATATGTTGCAGCGGCCAATACACCACGTTGCATGAGGTCTGGGTCACCACTGACTCGCATATGTCACACTGTCTTGTTGGGGAAGTCTCCCTCCCCCCCCCTCCCCTTCCCCTTTTCCCTCCCTCTTTCCCCTCTCTAGCCCCCTGCTACACACTCAGGCCTTCCTGCTTCCCCTCTCTGCCCAACTACTCCTTCTGAGCTCTCCCCTTCTCTTACATGATCATCATGCCATTGCCCCCCTCTCTTTAATCTCTTCCCCTCTCGATCCTCACTATGGTACCCCTCATCCTGCGTCTCCAACCGCCTCATACATGCGCCCTCGTCAGTAATTGTTATTACATTGATTCGCTGACGTATCGACATCACGATTTTTTCTTGTCCTTTTTCTCTTTTACTCTCTCTTTCTGTCTTCTTGCGACTGTTTGACTTGAGCAGGTCAGATGGTGAAGATGGTTCTTTGTGCTGAGAGAGAGAGAGAGAGAGAGAGAGAGAGAGAGAGAGAGAGAGAGAGAGAGAGAGAGAGAGAGAGAGAGAGAGAGAGAGAGAGAGAGAGAGAGAGAGAGAGAGACCCAAAACAAAGACGTATCTATAGAAACAGAGGTTATGATACCTGGTGTAGCCGAACCACATTGATCCACAGATTAAACTATCTGTTTCCAGTCGTTCCCTCGAAGCTAAAACTCCCATTGCAGATCCTAAGACTATCAACATCAACATCAGATCAGAAAAAACGCCGACTGTGTTTGCCCATTCGAAACGGAACGACGCATAACAGGAATCTTATATATTGATTTATCTATTACCCGTTGCCTTTATGAAAAAGTCGACGTAGGGACACACTCCCCTTCCACTAGGCATATGATCTACATTGCATACACTGGATGGATTAGATTAATTGCTAATATCGTCTAGAATTGATAATTTGTAATTGATTGTTTGTATAAACATTGCTTCGCCCTGTACTAAATGAAAAGAAAAGAAAAATCCGTGTAAACACTAAATTTTTCTCTCTCTTTTTTGCGAAGAAGCTCGATGGTAGTTTGCAATACGCTCCGAAAGTGAGAGGTTTAGTGAATATTTCTATTTGTTCAATATGTTGTCTTAACGCTGTTGAAGTATTGATTTCTTAGCAACTGTAGATGATTATTCTTGCACTGGATTCCAACGTGTTCAAATGTTTCCTATTATTTACCATGTCAAGCTATGCTACATTTCTTTTCGTATTTATGCTACAAATATTGACGGAGTATTGATAATGCACCAGAGCTCGCAAGGATCGCAGCAACTTCAAACAATGCCAATACTATCGGCGGGTATAAACAAACAAGCAATAAGTTAAAGCACACTAGGACCCCAGCACGCATTGTGATGTCAATGGCGTCGAACTCTCTTTAAGTGGATTTGCGGAGCTTCAATAATTCCTTTCGGTCGTCACGTGTCGTCCTATTGGCGTTCATGATTCATGGCTTTTGACCAATACATCTGTTTTAATGAATTGTTTGCCACCTCTAGCGAGGTGACTTGGCGGGAGGGGGTACGAGGGGAGGGCAGGAGGGTTAGGGGGCAGCACACCTTCCTTCCCTTCCTCCCCTCCCTCCATTAATCCCTCCCTCACTCCTTCCTTCCCTCTCTCCTCCCCCCTGTTTCCCTCGCACCTTCCAGGGATGCAGATCATTCTTCCTCTTTTTATCAACAATTTCTTTTCTTCCTCTGTTCCTCGTTCCAGTGCGCGTCTCCCTTTCGCACACCTTCATCTCCGTCGACCATGAGGGAGTCGGTACGCACACACTCACGCACTCGCCCGCGACACTTGAGACAGGAAGTCCGCAGCTCCCGCTCATTTACCCACTTTTCACCATCTTGCAGTTCGTTAAGTGCGTAGCCAAAGCAGCTTGGTTCTTGATGACGTCACGATCCTCACGCCGCCGTCACTCCTGTCCCTGTTTAACAGTTGTAGTCATTACGAAAAGCGTTGGAGAGCGTAGGCTGCGAGAACGAGATGGGACTTCCTCACGCCCGCAGGCCGGCCAACGAAGGTCAGGATTCGGATTAGCGAATATCGGATTCAGAATTTTGCAGATCGTAATCAGGGCAGAGTGATTTTTTTCCTTCCTTTCTTTGAGCAGTCCACGTTATGCATGACAAAGAGCTGTTGGGCGGCCGCCGGCGGTAGGATCCCCACGGTGGCTCGTTAATGGGCGCGGCTTAGCGCTTTCCTCTAGGCGCCCGTATGCAATAAATCAAACCTAATCCGACGTTCGATTAACCGAATTCGCCGGACAGTGCAGATAATAATACGAATATAATGATAAAAGAAGACCCGGCAACTTTCTAAAAATATCTGAATAATCCAATAGTTTATTACGTGACGTTTCGATTAATGTCAGGATAGGTCACAGGGGAGTTTGCTCTGGTCCCTTTTTTTCGAGGGGGAGGGGCT
This sequence comes from Penaeus chinensis, assembly GCF_019202785.1. NCBI lineage: Eukaryota > Metazoa > Arthropoda > Malacostraca > Decapoda > Penaeidae > Penaeus > Penaeus chinensis. The sequence continues at coordinate 19,592,234 of NC_061830.1, forward strand.
TAAAGTGCAACAAATTGATGCTTTGCGCGCATGATTTACGACGTGGTGCAAGGAGCCCGGTCATGCGACACAAGGCAATATATTCTTCAAGATTATCAATAGAATTATGTAAAGGATGCGACTTATGTCTCGCATTTCCTGTCGGAGTCGTGGGATTGAGCACGAGGGTCCGCGCTACATTGACGTCCGCAATATTATGTTGTGACAGTCTCCCTAAAACCTTAACCTGACGTGGGTGGAAGCGAGGGGAGGGAAGGGAAGGAATGTGAGGGCAAGGGAAGGGGAGGGAAGGGGAGGGAAGGGGAGGGAAGAGGAGGGGAGGGGAGGGGAGGGGAGGGAAGGGAAGGCAAGGGAGGGAGGGAAAAAGAGGGGAAGGACGGAGGGAGGGAGGTAGAGGGTGGTGGACTGACGGAGGGTTCACGAGGGAAAGGGATGTCAAGTCAAAAACCTTATTTTTCGAAACCTCTCCTGCCGAGACGTATAAAATTCTATAAGAGCCACGTCAGCCTCGCGAAACACTCTCCGCCGACGACCATTTCCCCCAAAGCCAATCCTTTGGCGACATCCCCAGTATTAGGCGCAATATCCCAAAGAGAGACAGGCTGCAATAATAAAAATCTATACGACAAGATTGCGGTTAGGTGGCATTTACGTTTGACTTGCGAGTCGCCTGGGTCCCGCACGCCACCTCGCGGCCGCCCGAGACGACATAACTCTCCGACTAATGATTACGGCGTCTCTGTGCTATTTCCACGGATTACCGAATAGCTTAGACCTTCAAAATCCACCACAAGCGAATTACGTGAGTATGGGGACAAGGAAAGATAGAAATGCGAGAGAGAGAGAGAGAGAGAGAGAGAGAGAGAGAGAGAGAGAGAGAGAGAGAGAGAGAGAGAGAGAGAGAGAGAGAGAGAGAGAGAGAGAGAGAGAGAAGAGGAGAGAGAGAAGAGAGGAGAGAGAGAAGAGAGGAGAGAGAGAAGAGAGAAGAGAGAGGAGAAGAGAGAGAGAGAAAAGAGAGAGAGAGAGAGAAAAGAGAGAGAGAGAGAGAGAAGAGAGAGAGAGAGAGAAGAGAGAGAGAGAGAGAGAGAGGAAAGAAAAGAAACGAAGAGAAGATAAGATAAAAGAAGAGAAGAGAACAAGACTAAAGGAATCACCTAAACAGAAGCAGAGAGAGGAAGACAAGGATAATATATACAAGAAAGTGGAGTCCCAAGCTGCGAGATGTGGTTAAGACACCCCGGTAATGTGTGAAACTATGCCTTTGTTTTATGATAGTGTTGTGCTTGCCGATGTGTGTCCAGCTGCCGGAGGGGCTTTCCCTACCCGCCCCTCCCCTCCCCTCCCCCCGCACTAACATCTCCATCTCTACATCAAGCCAACCCTCATCGCTTCTTGGTCATACGCTGGACCCGGTGTGGGCCATGTGACAGCTACTGCGCCCGTATGACTCACGCGAATCGGCGCATGTGATAATTCGTCATGTGCGAATGCGTCCGTAGGATTGGCGTACGTGTAAATAATTGGTCGGGCATGATGAGTCGCGGTGTTAAAGCGGTGCCTTTGATTCATAATAATAGGTGCGTGATCTTTTAGGATTAGTACACAGTTTAAGTCAGTGTAATTTACTAGGCATAAGACGTTTGACTAATTTCTCAGAGTAATGACACCACATCGTCGATAAACATCCTGTGCATATTATCATGGGATTTGAGTATTATCTTGCTAAATTAACAGATTTTCCCGCTCTGTTGGTGTATATTATAGGCATATATAACATATTCCCGATGTATTAAACCTAAGGAAATCCCCTGGAATGAAGGAGAGTCGTGCAAATTATCCAAACTAATGAACCTTTTTTGGCAACTGGAATTCCGCAAAAGAGATAAATTCACCTAATGATTAAGCAACTATCAGCGGAGTTATGATTATGGAATAATTTTTCTGCAACGCTGGACATTTTAAGTCAATAACACGTGATGTAATAGCTATCAGGCTGATAATTCGGCAAATTCGTGTGTTCAGGACTTATAAAACACCAACGATGTTCCTGCTCGCAATCTCGAATTCCGCAAAAAACATAAATTTCCGTAATGAATAAGTGACTCGCATCTTATTTCCTCGGATTAGCGGATATTTCGGGTCAATAAGATATGAAATAGTGGGCAGATAACCGATAAGAACCGAGGCTTTATGGCGGATAAGAATAGCAGCATGCAAGGACCAGGCCCGAGTCGGCGGTCGGGTACGTCATAACCACAAACCTTCCGTCTTTTACCCATGATTAGATATTCTACCTGCCTCTCTTTTTCTCGCTTTGATACCTCCTGTGATGTCGAAAAATAGCAGGACACGGCCGTGCAAAGTGAATAAAAATATCACACGCTTCAAAAGTCCACATCATCTTCTAGACGGGCGCGTTCACTTCGCCAAGAAGCATTGCTAAGTGTTAAAACTCAACAGGGGCGAATTACTAATGATAAAAGAAGAAGAGGAAAGAAGGAGAGAAAAAAAAGGAAACTGTTTGCGTGACTAACATCTGGTACGTTACCTCCGTGATAATCCAAATAATCTAATCCATAATTACCAAATACGACTAGCAGAGATCCCTATCTGGCTGTCCGCTATGCTCGCCGCCATACCTGCGGAAGGAAGAGAAAAAAAGTCAGAAAATTATGCACACAGGAGAATCCCCCTACGCTCGATGCATTAAGCTTCAGTAATGGCTTTGGCTTCACTAATGGCTAGGGCTTCATCAACACATTTTACTGCGGTTGAAGCTGTAATTATGAAGATGTGAGAGACAAGGTAATTCATCCTCTTCGTATGCTACGAATCGTCTTTGGTATTTAAGAGCAAAGAAATTCGTGCATGAGGGAGGAACTTGATGACACTTGGCTGATGATATCGCCCCGTTTCCCTTTAATGGAATGTCAATTAAGCCTTCACTCTTTTTATGTGAATCATGTAAATTAATGCGTAACATGATGCTAGTCATACGCTTAAAGTACTTCGTCGAGCGGCTATCAATTTGATTAACTACAACAAGTTATATGACCAAAAAGGTCGGCATATCAGCTATTGCCTTAGCCTATACAGACATCTGCTAAATATAAAAAAGTTATAAAAGACTTTCTGAAACTAGAATAATAATGATAAATATACATATAAATAAAAAGGCAGCAAAGAACATGGTGCAAATGCAAATAGTACAACTACAGCAGGTGCTCCATAAATTATTATCAATTATGTCATTAACTTTAATGCTGATGAGATTACAGAATAAGAAGACAAAAATCATGTTTAAAAAAAATATTGAATAAAACAGAACAGCCATTGATATATTCTGATAATATTTGAGACGGAATTAGTATTTCGATGGCCTGCGCCTTCGTTCCCTCCTTTCTCTACCTGCGTCGTCGTCTCAGCCTGACTGGCACAAGACTAATCACACAATGTCTGAAATTAGCCATAACTTCTTCAATACGACTGAGTGACTGCCTCGGCATATGTCTGACGAATCCCTGATCTACTTGGGGTAATTATTGCCAGCAAAAAATGCACCTTCGCTCCACATGAGTCGGTTCTTTCACCGTGCCGTAGTCAGGGTAATTGTTATCTTGCATGTGCTACGATAGTTAGATTATCAGAGACGACAAAAAACAACCATCGGGGACATCGTGCTGTTACGGTTTGATTGAACGATTCTTTCCGCAAGTGAACATCGGGAATACGACCTCAAAACCAATCTCTTCCTCTTCCTTTCCCTTCCTTCTCCCCCCTCCCCCTCCACTTAGTCGTCTCTGTCCTCTAACTCAAACATCTGAACCCCACGAGAAATGATTGACTAAAAAGAAAAAGGAAGGGAAAAAGAAAGGAAGAAAAAAAAGATAAGTATTCTTCAAGAAACCCCGACCACCATATGGATAACACCCGCTTCGGAGAATTGGCAAAAATGAACGAAACCAAGTAGAAATTGGTTTCCCGGAGAAGCGGAGCGCGGTCATGAAGATATTTACCGGAAGATGGAGTCCTGAGGAGTCTGGGTTTTGCCATGAATGACAGGTGAGCGGGACTAATCTGCATATTGATTAGGGCAATTGCACCGATACAGTTGGAGCACAAACCGCCGTAATTTATGTAAGGGTGAGGCTCCTTTTGCCAGTGTCTGTCCATGTGAGACGTAATAATTGCGCGGTCTACTGTGTTGCTCGCAAACCGCATATGTACCGAAGATTTCCTATAACGTGGTGAGTCAGAAAGTAATAATGTATGCACACTAGCCTCCAACTAGGTAAGTATACCTGTAAATAATGTATCCTCCCTGTCACTGCCATGTGTAAAAATCATATGGCAGAGGTAACATTGCGTGATGACGTTCGTGAGAGTACATGTACCAGAACCCCGTGAATGCGGTCGTGTGCTAGCGTCTCAACATCATGTCGTCGACAATGAGGCCTCCTTTTCTTGCGTTACCTCCTTCCCTCGACATCATGATATCTCGGTCTCCTGTCCTAAAAAGCCTCGTCGGTTGAGCTTTCCTTTCGCCGAGAGAACAAAATGTGGTCTCAATTCTTCGCGTTGCCATTCAGCTGTAATGATCTTTTGTAGGCGACGGCCAATTACTCATATTGGGAGTATGCATTAGAACCGGCTAATTTGTTACAGATGCGCTCAAAGATTGTTATTATTATGGCCACAATGCATTTTCTTGCTCCCCTTCCCTTCCTCTCGGGTTTAATGTCATAAAAGAAGTTTTCAAGTAGGTCTGCTTTGCATCTTGTATTAGAAAAAAATACAATAGTACGGTAATAACAACAGCAATGTGATAGTACAGATAGTAGAGTAAAATAGAATAAGAGCAGTAGTAGTTGCAGTAGTGAAAAAAATCAAAAAGAGATTCGGCAAAACTCATTATCATGCTGCGAATATTATGGCTCGAGGAGTCGTGTATCATAACCTATCATTAATTCATAAATTGCCACATCAAACTTCATAATAAACATCAATTCATAATATCTGCAATTCACAACTAGATATTTTTATGCTAACATTCGCTATAAATGCAAAGAAATATTACAGTAATTATATCAGTAGAATAGATCAACGTCAGCTTACGTAAAATGAAAAAAAATCCAAATATCAACATTATCACGACACATCCAAGTCATTTTGACCTACGTTAACACGTTGATTGACCCCTGATGACCTGTCCTCACCGCTAATGAACCCCCGTTAATAACTAATCAATTAACCAATACGTTGATCAAATCAACTGTCCGGCGCTTCGAAATGATTACGAAAACCGCTGTGAATATTCCAGTACGTGCTTATTATCCTTCATCAGTGTCAAAATCAAAGTCTGCCTGCCAGCGATTTTTGTAAATCAAAGACTGCGAGGTCGGCCGTGAATTATGGACACCGCAACGCAAAGGGACAGAGAATGAACTGCAGAACACTTAATACGAAGGGAAATGTTTTTTTTTTTTTTTTGGTTAGTCTCTATACAAACTAAACTTACTTTAAGAGACTTTTTTTGGTGCGTTTTTTTTTATTACTATTGTTGTTGTTTTGATTAACATCATTATCACTGTGTTGTTGTTATCCTTTTCATGTTTTTACCCTTCATTATCACTGTTCTTATTATAATTATCATCATTTTCATCTTTTCAATATTCATTACCATCATTATGACTAAACTATCATTCTACTTATCATCATTACCGTCACTATCATCAACATCAGCATTATGATCATCCCTACTTTATTTATTTACTTTCTCATTTTTTCCCTCTCTGTGTGAAGAGGTGCACATGATCCTTGTTCATCCATTGACCTTATTTCTGGTCCTGAAGCGACGCTGCGCAGCACATGTGATTCCAGATAATTTACAGATCTAAGTATCATATTGTCACACTAAGCATGAAAGTTATGGCCGTAAGAACTTGTCCAAAGAAGGACTTGGGAGGGCTCAGCTGTGAAAACAGAGTCACTGATACAACTGTAAATTTAGTTACTCATTTTCAACTTTATTGTCTTGAAGGTCGAGTGTTATAAAAAGGGGAAGAGAATGATGGGAAGGGTGAAGATATAACTAAGGCATATTAAACAATATCATATATGCATATACTTAAATATGTGTGTGTGTGTGTGTGTGTGTGTGTGTGTGTGTGTGTGTGTGTGTGTGTGTGTGTGTGTGTGTGTGTGTGTGATAGGAGCAACAAAAGAGCAGTTTTCTTTAAAAAAAGCAAAAGCCCCAACATGAAGTTAGATACATTACCTAAAACACATTAGTCGCTAATTTGAATACGAATAACCACCGTGTATATTCTAGAGTTAATGCTATAAGAATGAAGCTTCAAGAAGCAATTCTGGCTTTCAAATGATCGCATCTTAGTACAAATCATTTCTTTTAGCCGAGGATCACTGTGTTCACGCAGCCCTGTCCCGTGACATATGTATTGCGACTGTGATTAGTTGTCCGTAATCTTATCAGTGTAAAAATATTTGAAGCGTGACCCATCAAGCGGTAACCATATTATATTGGATTTCATTGGCTCCACAGAACACATAATTCGGTTTTAGTTGTGATACCATCTTCTGTGGGATCACGAGTTTGCTAGCGGGTCGAGGAGCGGCCACGGACGCGCAGGGACATCGCTTGCCCTCGCTCTTCCTCCGTTTCGGTTTTCTGCCCTTTTTCGTTTCTTTCTCTCTCTTTCTCTGTCTTTTCGTCGATCAGTCAGTTGATCACCGCCTTCGCTTATGATTGTCTGTCTGTCTCTGTCTGTCCTGTCTCTGTTCGTCAGTCCGTTCGTCCGTCCGTCTGTGTACCTGTCTGTCTACTGTCTGTCCTTCTTTCCGCCCGTCCCTCCGTCTCACGCCCCCCCCCCCTCTCTCTCTCTCTCTCTCTCTCTCTCTCTCTCTCTCTC
>NC_061830.1:19601662-19646662 GCF_019202785.1 Penaeus chinensis
GGCGACGGGTGCAAGGGGCCCTCGATTGTGTATGGTTGATCGCCAGCGTCAAGTTGGCCGTCAACGCGGTGAGGAGGTTCTAATTAGTGGGTCAAAAAGTCCCGACCCGCGATATGGCACTACCGACCAGAACCAGCTAAAAAATAAGATAAATATACACACAGGCGTTCCCAGCCCCCCACCCCTTCCCCCTTTCCTTACTCCCCTCGCACACCCTCCAGCCGCCGCCAGACCCCTCCCTCACCTTCCAACCGAGGCTCATTCATGTTTCATAATATTATTCATCGATAAGTGAGTTTACTTGCTTATCTTAATAAGAAATGCTTCTCCATATTTACCGTGCGTTGCGAGATGCTCTAATCAAGTTAATAATTTCGCAATGTAAAATCTCTCCGTATGTCTGTCTCTGCTCATATATTTATAATTTTCTCTCATTGTCGAGCACTGGATCCTGGGCGGTGAATTATCAGTAATGAGTGGTTTTGCGTTCTCGGCCATTGATGGGTCTTCCCTCTGCCGTAACTGGGCTGTTACACGCGTTGATAACACACTAAGATCACGACCCGTTTTTAAGAGACAAGATGTTTTGGAAGATCTTCGCCGCGGACACAGGCTGAGTGTATCTCTGTCCCTTATGCATAGACTGCGCCGCCGTACGTCAGTATATAGGGCTCTATAACCAAATAATTTTCATACTTTAAAGTCAGTTTTTTTTTCATATACACCCATGCTACTGCTTGGGTGGTCGGGACTATGATTCAAACCAGTATGGGCAATAAAGCTTATAAAATACAATGTTTACTTTACATTACTATTAATTCCCCACCACACATCTTAATCCTCCTTCCTTCCTTCATTTCACCCACACGCCCACGAACACCTTATCTCCACAACAAACTTTCTCCCATCACTAACAGTCTTGTCCCTATCAACTCCTCACTAAATCCCTCGCCGTCACCATACTTATCGCTATGACAACCACATCACCGTGACGCAGTTCCTCATCTTCCCGACCCTCATCAGCATCATTAACTAGGGTACACTGATGGTGTGTCCCTGTTCGCGTCGCCCCTACTCAATACATCATCTTAGGTCAACATAATTACCACATAAGGTCACTGTACTACCAGTGACCCGCATGAAATGTTGGCAATGTCTCTCTGATATATAATTACTGGGTTTGATCTCGCCGTCGTTAGATACCGAGACGACGAACCCATGGATGCAGCGGCTCACGATGACGTAATTCCCATTAGCGTTAATTGCCGTAGAGTCACGTGTTCAGGGAAAAGAAAGAACGTATTGCAAAATTTTGTTGACTCAGGGCCCCACAGGCAAGGCGGGTTCGGGTGGCCATTTTTCGACATTTTTTATGTCTGATAAATGAAGCTTATGTTTACGATGCTTTTACGGTCTAGTTTTAGCAAGCAGGTCGCGTTTCATCATGTGCAGGTCCTGTGCGAGGGCTACGCTATAAATCCTCCCCTCAAAAAGAAGAAAAATCGGAACCCAAGAAGAGATGAGGGCTGAGGGACAAGGAAAAAAATCCCGACTGTTGAGCGTCGTAGGAAGCCCGCTTCTTGAAGGCCTTAAAATCTACACTATTTATAACCATACCTAGCCAGGGCGTAAATCCTTCATTAACATTAAAGTAACTCAAGAATCCCATTGTAGCCGTATGCTCCCTTCCCCTCCCCCTCTCTTTCCTTCCTTCTCGTGTTGTTCCCCTCTGCTGTGTGTGCGTCCGTACCCCTCGCTGCGTGCCCGGTAAAGCAATGACCTCCGAGTGGCAACACTACCCTCACTTGCCCAGCAGCCTAATAAACCAACACTAATGTGGTTATGCTTTGAAGGGAAGATGAGGGATAAAACAGAAAGCCTGATAAAGACGAGGGGAGGAGAAGGGCGACGGGGGGATAAGCAGATCGAAACAAGGGGAACCGTGATAAAGCAAGGGGAAATCGACAGGGGTTAAGGGCTCGAATGGCCAATAATGATAAGAGAAAATCCGTAATGATTGAGTTTGTTTTGAGTTCCGTAATTATTCCTCGGATATCTTTCTCTCTTATTCACATGGGAAAAAATCGCCAAGAAGAGGGAGACAGAGAAAGGAGAGAGAGAGATTGTCGAGATATGTAATTGGGGTAAGAGAGTAGGAGATATGAGAGAGAGAGAGAGAGAGAGAGAGAGAGAGAGAGAGAGAGAGAGAGAGAGAGAGAGAGAGAGAGAGAGAGAGAGAGAGAGAGAGAGAAGAAAGAAAGCAAGAAAGAAAGAAAGAAAGAAAGAGAGAGAGAGAGAGAGAGAGAGAGAGAGAGAGAGAGAGAGAGAGAGAGAGAGAGGGGGAGGGAGTAAGGAAAAAAAAAAAGGAAAAGACAGAAATGAGGAGAAAGAAGGAGTCCCCTCACAAAAAGAGGGGAAGCGTACTGACAAAACCTCATTCACATTTTTCACACTTTGGGGAATGGCAAAGGTCATAGACACAGAGGATCGAGAGAGATTGGCGGCAGGGGGAAGGGTGAAGGAAGGAGAGAAGAGTGAGGGGACGGATGGCGGGGGCAAAGGGGGGGGGGGGGTGACGGGAAGGGAGGGGAGACGGTCGGACGGACGGGATGGGGGGGGGGGGGGGCGAGGGGCGCTGGCGTGGGAGGGTGGAAGGGTTGAGGAGGAAAGGGTTGAATTACTGTTTTTATGTGTGCTGTTTTTTGTGTGGGTATCTTGAAGTCGGGGCTGTCGTGAGGGGCATATATGACACGCGACTACGTTCCCTCATTTTCGGCCTTATGTGTCAGGGTTGTAAGGTTGCCTTTTGTGTGTGCTTTGCCGCGGAGGTTTATGTCTTGCGTGCTTCTGTGCCCATACCCCAATTGCCATCAATAATCCGTATCTTAAATCTGTCTCTCCCATAAAGTCTAAAAGGCAGATGTTTCCCGGAGTTTTTGTGCTGTTTATTTAATCCATAAACTTTTGTGTTTTCGTTAAATCCGCGGCTGTGGATTCCTACGGATCAAGATATCACATCTGATATTTCTCTCGGCTGTGACTCCCATAGGCCTATTTTGTTTTCATTAGTCTTCGGGAAGAGATGACTTATGCCACGCAGGCTTACGCTTTCCCAACCGTCATCGCGAAAGCCTCTTGTTCGAAAACTGCTGTAAACAAATTCCTTTCGGGCAAAGTCACGCGAAGACAACACATATCTTCGAGAAAAAAGGGTACAATCTCCAGAACAAAATTTTTACGAAACACTCGATCCTTTGAAGACGCAAGTCCTTATAAGTCTCAGTCTACATAAGCCTCCCCTTCCATTGCTCTAAGTCAGTCCACTTTAACGACACGTTTTCTAAGCAGCCGCGGATACAACGGGGGTGAAATAAGGCAAAAGAAAATGAAACAGAGTAAGTTTAAATTGGCTTTGTTAATATCGTCTAAGTCGGCCTTCCATCAAGTCAAAAGGATCTGGGAGTACCATGTTTCAGTCTTTTAGTGGCATTCTCGGGGTTAAGAGCATTCATGGATCACAAATTAACTGCAACATGCGATCCGACCCTTCTCTTTTGTGCGTTTCCCCTTCTCACGTTCTTCTCTTCTTTTCTTTTTCTTCTTATTCTTGTCATTGCTTTTATCATTAGTCTCAATGCTATTGTTTTTTTAGTTTTCGTTATCATTATCACCATCACCATCATCATTATCGTCATCCTCTTCATCACCATCATCAACATCATTATCATGAAAATGATAATAGTAATATAATAATAATGATAATAATAACAATAACAATAACAGTATTGATAATAATAATGATAATAATAATATTAATATTGATATACAAGAGTAATAATAATAACAATAATGATGATGATAATGATAAAAACAACTATAATAATATCAAAATGATAATAATAACAACTCTCGTTATCATTAGCATTATCATTATGATTAACTCTCTTAGTACTATGATCATCACTATTATTCTCATTAATGCTATGATTCACATTCAATGGCGCCGACTTATATTGTACACAGAGACTTTGTTTAGCAAAGAGAGGCATCAAATGTATGAGTAAACATAATTTACCGCTTGGTTATTTTTGTCTTCTATAAAAATGAAAGATAAAAAAGGCGGGGAAAAAGCACGCTCTAACTTCTTCCTCGGCGCAAGAAATAACATTTTCTTTCTCGAAGCATCCGACAAGGCCAGAAAAAATGGCGCCGTCCTCCCTCATATCCCAGGTCGCATCAACCGCATTAATTATTCCATCGCGGACAAGCTAACCCTTCCCTCACTTCCTCCCAAACGTCTTCGTCTTCCGAGGGGAGAGGAGGAAGGAGGAAGGAGGAAGGAGGAAGGAGGAGGGAGGAAGGAGGAGGGAGGAGGAGGGAGGAGGGAGAAAGGAGGAAGGAGGAGGGAGGAGGGAGGGAGAGGAGTCCCCCCGCCCTCCCCACTCCCACCCTCCCTCATAAGACACCGGCAGAAAAAGACCTTTTTTATCGCCCATTCCTATTTCACGTCTCGGGGAAATATGCAAACCGTTATGCAAATGTGGTTTTGTTTTCCTGTGTAAGTGTTTGAACGGGTCTTGTAGGGGTGTCGGCGGGAGGAAGTCGGCACTGAGATGTAGGCTTAGTTTCCTGGCATTTGAATGAGTCTCGGCGCCGGATAAATAATTTAGCGCGAGGCAGCGTTGCCGACAAGCAAGAAAAGGAGAGAAAAGAAAGGACTTTAACAATAGTTGCTGGAGACGCTGCATGAAGTTTTCAAGTTACCTCGTGCGTTGGCTGCCGAAATATAGAAAGCGGAGAACAATGATTACTCATAATCCCCCCAAACGCGGGTTCTTATTGTCTCCATTGGAGTTGAAAAATATGCCACCCTGTGTTCGATGGAGAAAGGAATGCGTTTGGGTGCGTGAAGCCCGATGAAGTTCAACATTTTACATCTGCTTCTCCCCATCACAAAAGAAAATAGCTACTTTAATGACGTTCACTCTCTTCTCTCCCATTACATCCCCACGACAGCCGCCTTTAAAGTCAAGGATCACGTGATGGCAACATCTCTCGCTAGAAGAGTTAAAGAAAACGGGTCAAGTTGACGACGATCTGCCTGTAGAAGAAAATAAACAGACTTTCTCTTCGTGTAAATAACTTAAAATCATATGTTCTGGCACGGTTGCTCGAATGAAAATCTATCTAAATATTGGGTTTCACTATATCACTCCACTAAAGCAAGAGGAAGTTTGAATTTAAATTTGTTTTGCGCGGGAAATAAGAACCATCCTATACAGATTTACACGGAGAATGAATCTGAGAACGAAATAAAGAAGAAAAAAATATATATACATATAATCATCATAATTATCTCACGGGGACTACATCAGACCTATTTTGACGTCCGAGCACACCGACATCCCCCCCAAAAAAGTCAGGATGTGTGTCCCTCGTTCAAGATATCATTTCGTTGTTGCTGCCTTGACTACACTTGGGCGTCGAAAAAGCAAGCAAGACGACCAGTCAGGATGCCGGCCGAGACCTACAGGATGTGTCGGTGATATGTTTAAAGGAGCGAGCGAGGGCGTGTAAAGGCAGCACTTAGTGGCTGGGATTCATTTAAATATTGATAATTCAAGGACGACCGCTTATGATTTCGAAAAAGGAAGAAGGAAGGGGGGGAAGCATGGAAGGATGGATGGAGGGAAAGGGAGAGGGAGGCAAGGATGGAAGGAGGAAGGAGGGACGCAGGAGAGAGAGAGAGAGAGAGAGAGAGAGAGAGAGAGAGAGAGAGAGAGAGAGAGAGAGAGAGAGAGAGAGAGAGAGAGAGAGAGAAAAGAAAACGAGAATAAGAAAACAGAGAGAAAGAAAGTGAGAGCAAGACATGCACGCATTACACGAATAAGCCCAATACAGCGCGGCCTCCCGAACGAGCCTGAGACTGTTGTCGGAAAGTGTCTCTTCTATCGCATTATTGGCCCTGTCTTATCTCCCAAAGTTCAGGATGCATTATGGGTTTTCTTTGCTTTATCACATCCGTTTTTACGCAACCTTTGGACTTTTCTGTCATCGGATCCCGCGAAGATGACGGTTTTCGTTTTCGAGAAACTGCTGCCTTGTGGAAATGAAGAATCGAGTTAATTTATGCAAATGACACAAAAAAATCATGTCTGGGTAGATAAGCGTAATAGTGCTTAGTTTTGATGGTGACTCGTTGTGGTTGTGGTGAACGTGGTGTTTGTATGATGGCGAAAGCATGGTGAGGGTGAGTATGAACACCCGGACCATAGTAATGAAAATGATGATGACGACAGGAAAATCACACGATATGAAGAACAACAAAAACAATCCATAAATCAACACCAGCAAACAGCGCTAACAGGCATCACTAAAAGGGTAAAGGAAATAATGACGACGCAGTAACAACAACACCGAAATAACCACAACGAAACCAATAGTAACGAATAAAAGTCCCAACCCAAATATTGTTCAATAGAGACTTATCAGGGCTTGAATGTCGGAGGTCTGGGATAACGGATTTTTAGTGAGGGAGACGAGGAAGTGAGGAGGGAGGAAAGTCCTGCAGGAGAGAGAGAGAGAGAGAGAGAGAGAGAGAGAGAGAGAGAGAGAGAGAGAGAGAGAGAGAGAGAGAGAGAGAGAGAGATGAAGAAAAGGAGAATTAAGGAGTAACGGATTCATTTTCAAAGTGTTAAAGAAAACGGGGCATTTTTTAAGACTCGGAAGAGTGGTCTGGATTATCAGATACTGTCACTCTACGTTTCAGTCCATATAAGGACGGAGTGGGAAAAGGATGACAAAAAGCTCTAGAAGGATAGAAGCAGTGGAAGGATGGGGACGAAAGGATGGATAGGGGATGGAGGTGAGGATTGGAGAGAGAAGGGGGAAGTGGGGGGGGGGGGGGGTGCATTCATCGTGCCAGCTGGTCCTACCCCGGATGTAACGGCTCTGGAGGAGGGGTTCGGATGCCACGGTTCTCCCGGCCCTGATAATAGATAAAAAGGCTTTGATGGGTGTAATGAGAGATAATGTAGGTGGCTGGGAGGAAACGCAACGAGGGTAACTGAATGATTGGACCGATCACTGCGAAGGAGGAAGAGCGTAGGGTGAGGGGAAGGAGGGAGGAAAAGGGTGTATAGCCAATAGATGATGATGCAAGGAGGGAGAGGGGTGAGGAATGTTGCTGAGTGGTGTGGGAGACGAGAGAAAGATTGGCACCTGTAACTGTGCCTTTTTTCAGTCGATTGGCTCACAGCTCGTCAAATCAATCAGTCAGGTAGTCAGTCGACACAGAAGCAAGCGCATGAGCGCCGAAGCACTTGCACGAACGCGGACGAGAGAGGCGAGGCGCACAGAAAGAAGGCCCCACGAAGGGAATCACAAATCGAATTAACGGATAAAACTCTCGCTATACATCGAGACGCTGTCTGTATCAATTATCCGAATTTCCTCTTAGTTTCTTCCCGTTTTTCCTTATTTATTATCGCTTCTGTTTTTCTCGCAACAGATGAGTAATGGGCAGCCCTTCGGGTCAACGGTATGATGGAACGCCTCGCGCCTCCTCGAAAACATACACGGCGCAATCCAAACAAATACGGGGACGCCGTCGAACCCTCTGGCGGCTCATAAACCCACTTCTTCGCCGGCTCGAAAAACTCAATTTCGAAATGAATCAGTCTCCCTTCCCCTCCGTCTGTCTGACTTTCTCTCTCTCTCTCTCTCTCTCTCTCTCTCTCTCTCTCTCTCTCTCTCTCTCTCTCTCTCTCTCTCTCTCTCTCTCTCTCTCTCTCTGTCTATCTATCAATCTATAATCCATTCACGAATAACCCAAACTTAATCGTATCTTTCTGCAGCAAATGCAGAAATCCTGTCTCGGTCTCCTCCTCTGGTGGCTTGACGCGTCCTCGGCCCATCCATCAGCCTCAGTCATTCTCGGGCCGATTAATTAATCTTTCAACAATTATCTTAATCTTTGTCTCTCCCTCAAGTCGCGCCGCATCGATACAGTCGCCGTGATTAATCGCTCGCCCGCCACTCGTCCCATGTGCATACGCCTATGAATTTCGTAATGGTTTTGTGATGACTCGCGTCTGTGATTGGGGGCGAGAGAAGCCGTCGCGTGCCGGAATAAATTGGCCAAACGCGACACTGCTCTTCCTCCGCGACGATGAATGGCTCGCTTGTTTGCGTCGGCCTCGCGGAATGACTTCGGTTTATTTATTGTCCTTAAAAGCGTCGACCTTTTCCTGAGGTGAAGAGCTTTTAATCTAATGACTCCTTGGATATATAGTAGACGCACACACAAATAACGGTATTATATTTCCCTGAGATGCTGTAAACACTTCAATGATTGTGAAATGAATCTCTTTACACGAAAAAAAAAAAAAAAAAAATGGCACTGCAGCCAGAAAGAGGATGTGTGTTTGTTTGCTTGTTCGTTTGTTTGGATATTTGTATACGTGGCATACTCGTTCATGTATATATACATCCAAGGAAAGACCCAAAACAGAGAGAAAAAAAAAAAAGACAATAAAAGACAAAAAAAAAAAAAAACACACACAACAAGCGCAAAGCGAGAAAGACAAAGGACCGCCACGAAGCCGATGATGAATGTCGTTTCACAGTGTTTATGTTTGTCGTCTTGCAGTGCCGGGTCTTGTTTAGATTCCCATGTGTCTTGCTTAGAACCTGCCCCTGACTGCTCGTGATAGATGGTCAGGAAGAGGTGACGAGAGGAGGAGAAAGGGGAGGCAGCGCGGAGGCAAGAGGGGAAAAAGTGTTTGGAACGGAGAGAGAATGGAGACACGAGAACACACAATAAGAATAATAGATAGAGGGGGAGTTTATCGTTCGTTTGATTTTTGGTGAAGTGGATCGTGAAGAAAGAAAGAAAAAAGGAAAGAAAGAAGAACGGAGAATATGGGTGGAGAGAACCGGAGGAGGGAAGGGAAAGTGAAAGCTGTAGAAAAAAAAATCAGGGAAATTAAATTGAAAGAAGAAACTAAGAATTTACAGAAATGGAGGGAGGAAGGGAGGAAGGGAGGGAGGGAGGGAGGGAGGGAGGGAGGGAGGGAGGGAGGGAGGGAGGGAGGGAGGGAGGGAGGGGGAGAGGGAGAGAGGGGAGGAGAGAGAGAGAGAGAGAGAGAGAGAGAGAGAGAGAGAGAGAGAGAGAGAGAGAGAGAGAGAGAGAGAGAGAAAGGGAGAGGGAGGGAGAGGGAAAGGGAGAAGTGGGAGAGGGAAATGAAGACGGAGGAGAGGGAGAAAGGATGAGGAACAGAGAGAGAAAGACAGAAATGGAGACCAGAAAAGAGAGAGAGAGAGAGAGAGAGAGAGAGAGAGAGAGAGAGAGAGAGAGAGAGAGAGAGAGAGAGAGAGAGAGAGAGAGAGAGAGGCAAGAAGGGGCGTAGACAGGGAGAGGAAGCGGTCTTGTGGGAAGGCAATGTTTGGATATCATTACGGTTCGATTGCATTTCCCTTTTTCACATGTTTGATAAATTAGATTTCATTCTTTCTCGTTATGTTGATCAGCCGCGAAGCTTTTTTTCAGACTTGGATTATTTTTGCTTTTAACATGTTTGAATGACTATTTAAACAACACTTTTACGATTCTACTTCGCTTACTAATCCGTAAAACTTGGCTGCTTCTCAAATTTCTTGTATCTCTAATCTGGAAATGAGGTGCGCCTTATTTCCGACTACACCCTGGCACATCTTACATTTTCCCTCACGTTTATACACACACGCGTTCTCGCACACAAAAAATAGACCGTAAATACGTCGAGATCGGGTAATAGCGAAGGTAAAACAATAAAATGATTTGACCAAATAAGGCTCAAATTAACAAAAGTCAGACCAGACTATCACTCGAGCCATCTGACGAGCCTCTCCTCCCGGCCAGGACAGGACCACGTCTCGGGGTGCTTATAAAGTGAGCTTCTGCAATATCAGTCACTCAGTCTCCGGCCTGATGCTATCTTATCGCCTTTGCAATTTACGAGGCATCATTCCCACTGCAGGATTATCTATTTCTCTGGATTTGCCTGGAAAAAAGTAGAAACCAGAGACAGAAAAAGACGAGTTGGTTCTATCATAAGGATATCTATGATGTGTTTTTTTTTTCTCTCTGTCTCTCGCACTCCGAAAAAAAAATATCAAAACCTTGGATATTTAGGGTGCATGTAGGTAAAACTTTCCCAACATTAAAAATATCATGGAAACCTCGATTGTTTTCCATCATGAATGCTCATTATACAGGGAGAGAGTGCGCGCCCCCTCCGGCAAGGGGAAATGCATATGAGTGGGGGAGGGAGTGGAGGGAAGGGGAAGAGGCAGGGGAGGAAAGGCCCTCACAAACACCCCAGAGGTAAAGAGCATGGCTGATAACTTTAAGTATTGGTTCGAAATAGGGCAAGCAGCTCTCAAAAAGGCCTTTATTATTGTGTCAGTGTGTAGACTTGGTGAATGAGTAATGGCTATGACAACAGCACAGGGAGGGGTGTGCACAGTCAATCTTTGCGACTCATTTAGCTTAAAAGATTGACACAAACGTCACGGGAG
The DNA here is from genome assembly GCF_019202785.1 of Penaeus chinensis. Taxonomy (NCBI): domain Eukaryota; kingdom Metazoa; phylum Arthropoda; class Malacostraca; order Decapoda; family Penaeidae; genus Penaeus; species Penaeus chinensis. The sequence goes on from NC_061830.1 coordinate 19,612,223, forward strand.
CCGAGCGAGGGGCCGCGAGGGGAGAGGTGGGGAGGGAGGAAAGGGAAGGGAGAGGTAGGGGGGGGGGAGGAAAGGGGAATCGAAGAGAATTTGGAGAAGGGAGAGAAAGAGATATTCGAAGGAGGTAGGGACGTTAAGGACGACAAAGCATCCCGATGGTGTGTGTGTGTGTGTGTGTGTGTGTGTGTGTGTGTGTGTGTGTGTGTGTGTGTGTGTGTGTGTGTGTGTGTGTGTGTGTTTGTGTGTGTGTGTGAGAGAGAGAGAGAGAGAGAGAGAGAGAGAGAGAGAGAGAGAGAGAGAGAGAGAGAGAGAGAGAGAGAGAGAGAGAGAGAGAAGAGAAAGAGAAAGAGAAAGAGAGAGAGAATGAATAAATAAATAAATAAACAAATAGAGAGAGAAAGAGAAAGAGTATAACGCCTACATCATCTCCCGATATATAAATGGCTGTGTGTTTTAATATGGCACCATAATTCAAAGCTCACCAAGTTGGAGCCGCAAAAATAAGTCATAATCAAACCTGGCACGAAATACTAACCCAAACTAGAGTTTTTTGCGCCGTCTTCTCCCAAAGCGAAGGAAAAACTAGACCACTACATCACGTCGCGTCAGATACGTGAAGCCTAGAAATTAATCTATAGTGAAGTTCGGTTTCAATAAAACAGTGGTCGAGACGTGGTCTGGTCTCTGGCGCCTCGGTGCGATGCTAATATATATAAAACATTGGCACCAACTCCTTGAATATTAATTAATCTTATGCGCAGAATATACGTTCTCAAACAATTCTTTACTTCCGCAGTGTTGTTCTGAGAATGGGGCGATCGCTGTTGTTGTTATTGATGTTGTCATTATTGTTGGCAAAGCAGAGAGCCTCGTGATGGGACCGACATCGGGGAAGCGAAGGTTGTAACCGTAGTAATGATGTTGTCATGCCTTTGATCAAGTCAATATAGACAGCAACATACAGCATGCAATCTTAATGATACAAGCGGCAGCTGGTTGAACCCCAGACACAACCAACCAATACGTACCGTAGTGGTCTGACCTTCAACAAGTGTTCCTTCTCTCAACTACAAAGTTCACTGATCTATACACGCGCCCAAGAAAGAAAGATTCGAAGGGAGAAAAAAAAATCATACGGCTCCCCATTAATGCACCCGATCTTTATCACCTCACTACATTTCCCCTCATCATATTACCTCATCACAAATTCCGTATCAACAGTCCTGTGATTTACGACAATCACGCTCCCCCTTCAAAACCTGTTATGGAAAACATTACTAGAGATCATTAATAATTTCATCTCATAAATCCTAATGACACTTCATTGGTTTAGGAATGTCTTTAGCGTATCCGTTGATCCCGGGGTGCCACATCTGGCGCTCGGGACACTCTTTTGTTTCCAAATGGTTCACCTTATAAATAGTGCGCATCTTATTCATGTTGTGCACGCGCCATTTACAAGACAAAACGCCGTCATACACGCCGGTTTACGTAGGAAAATACGCCCTTTGAATTATATATTCATATTATAAACCGATGTTCCCTCCACCGGCCAATCACGTGGCATCTTGGGGCTGAACCACATTATTATAAATTTTCTTGACATCTTATTGGCCGAGGAATGTACAGCGCGAAGGCTGCCTACCGACGGAGTACTCACAGAAGTACTCCCCTTTCTTCGGCTAGAATTATGATCTTTTTGTTTAAATTTAGTTGCGGGAGATCGGCTTCGCGAGACGCCAGGCTGAGACGACCATAGTCAATCTTATCTTTTTTTTATTTTTTGTCTTTCTTATCTTATTTTTAATTCGTTTCCTCAACCTTTAAACTCCGACCTTATTTTGCAATTTCGCCGCATGGGTTGATGGCAAAGATAAGCTGGCTGCAATGTTTCGCATGTGTTCTCTCGTCTGCTCACGTTGCAAAACTGCAAGGTCCTCCTTTCGTGCTTCCGGCCGGCTTATCTCTCTTAACAGAATCAATGAAACAAAAGTGTTAACATTTCCTCCATCTGGCAACTCTGATAACCCAAAGCATGTGAATGTGGAATGAAACATTTCTCTCTGTTTGGTGCGAATGTTTGAGTGCTTCAAGGTTGCCGGCAGCGTGTTCATTGTCCATTGATGCTCGAAGGTATAAAGCGTATACATACATACACACAGACAGTCAGACAGACAGACAGACGCGCGCACACACACACAGACACACAAACACACACACACTCACTCACTCTCTCTCTCTCTCTCTCTCTCTCTCTCTCTCTCTCTCTCACACACACACACACACACCCGTGTGCACACACATTGTTTGTTGTTGGAAAGAGTTTGCACCGCCATTTATTTCCCGAGATAAAAGGCATCATTTATGAGTATACCTTAGAAGATAAGAGATAAGCCAGAGTTAAGAGGAGGCGATTAGTGCGAAGGTCTTTATAAAAATCAATCGAATAAATGAAAGCGAGTTTAATGGGACGTTACGGGGACCTCGAGATGAAAGAAGCCAAGTGTTACCAGCTGTACCATCTGAGGCTCGCGCGGGGCAGGCGAAACGAACAAAGTGTCGCCGAACGCAGATAAAATTAGAATATTCACTCATTGCATTTCACTTTGGCAACCGGCCTCCGTCGTCCTGATATTTCTCGTATAACTCTCTCATCCCTTGTGTTTATCTCGCTCCCCATAACCTTGTGACACTCCATTTGTCCCGTTGATGTGTGGACGTCATATCTCTCTTGCACGGAGGTGATGCGACCGTGTCATATCTCCCGCACGCCTACTTTCGGCACCCCCCCCCCCCCCCCCCGCGACGCCGTATTCCTTTCCCACCTCCCGTCCACAGGCTCCTTGCCTCATCCCCCTTCTTCTTCCTCTTCCTCATCTTGCTTTTTCTTCGTTCGTCCCCTTGTATTTTTTTGTCTTTTTTTTTTTTTTTAATCTTTTTAACTACTTGCTCTCTTGCATGTCTGAATCAAGCCTCCTCTTTGGTCTCTTTCTTTTACTCTCTGTATCTTTGTCTGTCTGTCTGTCAGTCTGTCCATGTGTTTGTCTGTTTTGTCTGTCCGTCTGTCTCCCTGTCTCTCTCTCTCTCCCTCTTGTTTACGAGATGGAGCATCAGTTACTTAAAGACCTGTTTTTATCTGCCCAACGAGCGGTTGATTAATTATAAAAACAGTGACAGACAGAATCGGGGACCGGGACCGGGACAAGGGGAGCGTGAGATACAAGCAAGATGGATGGGCTAAGAATAACAAGAATAACAACAAAATTAATGACTAAATAACGAAATAAAAAGAAGGTCAAGAGCAGGCAGACAAAAGGCGCCAGGCAATTGAGGCTCAGATGCCGTAATTAATTGTCAAAGTATAGACTCTTTATATCACCCTCAGAAGATGCTGCTCTTCTCTCTTCTTCTTCTTCTTCTTCTAATCGTCATTATAATGTATCTTTGTATCATGCTTCTTTTTTCTTTCCTTCTTTTTTTTTCCAAGAAGAGTTATTGAGTATTCTGTATGTCCGACTGCTTTGCGTAAAACCTTGCACAATGTCGGAATACATTATTTTTTTTTATTTATTTATTTTCTTTTTTTGTATTCTTTCTTCGCAACCTTGCGGAATAAATAGCCAACGAGTAATTACAAGCCGCGGAATCATTGCAACACAAAAAATAATAATACAGAATAAGATTAAACGACAGACCATAAACCGCAGAGAAAACATCGTCCTCGCCCAGAACAGGAACCGACTGATTAAAATGAAGGCCAAAATGCGCCATAAACAACAGCTCCTCCTCCACCCTCGCTTGACTTAAGAACGGAAAAAAATAAAGCGTGCAGGAGGGGTTTGGGGTGGGGAGGGGGTAGGCAAGGGGAAATGGAAGGGGGGAGGGGAGGGGGAACGGAGACAGAAAGCCGTGAGAGAGAAAGTTCGAGTGAAGCGTGAGGGAGGGAGAAGGGGTGGGGGGGGGGGGTAAGAGGAAGAGGAGAGAGAAATAGAAACGAGAGAGAAAGTGGGAGTGGAAGGGGAGGGGAAGAGAGGCGGAGGAGAAAGGGTAGGAATAGGAGAGAAGGAGGAATAGGAGGAGAGGAGGAGGAGGAATAGGAGGAAGGCAGGAGGAGGAGGAGGAGGAGGAGGAGGAGGAGGAGGAGGAGGAGGAAGAGGAGAAGAGAAATGAAAGGGAGAGTGATAGTGATAGTGATAGAGAGAGAGAGAGAGAGAGAGAGAGAGAGAGAGAGAGAGAGAGAGAGAGAAGAGAGAGAGAGAGAGAGAGAGAGAGAGAGAGAGAGAGAGAGAGAGAGAGAGAGAGAGAGAGAGAGAGAGAGAGAGAGAGAGAGAGAGAGAGAGAGAGAGAGAGAGGACCAGTAAAAGTGAAGCAAAGAGAGAAAGAGAGAGTGAGGAGAGAAAGAAAGACAGAGGCAGACAAACAAAACTCCCATACAAACAAAAAGCCAAGCAAACCCACTCAACAAACAAACAAACAAACAAGAAGAGATACAAAGATACCGACGCATTCATCAAAATCACAGACACGCAAAAAAGCTGCACCAGAAGTTCTCGCAGCAAAGGAGTCGGCGAGAAACAAGGCGTCCGAGAAGCCACGCTGCTCCACATTTCAGAAGCTTGGCAATGGCGCTGCTGTATCGCGTTCGTTTTAAGACAACAAATATAATCATGACACTTGGGACATGCGTGCGTGTTCATTTGTTGTTCATTTTGTTCCGTGTTTGTGTGAATATGTGCGCCAGTGAGTGACTAGCCGAGTGAGGTGAGTCAGTGAGTGAGTCAGAGAGTGAGTGAGAGTGAGAGTGAATGTGTGCGTGTGCGTGCACGTGTGCATGCACGTGCGTGTTTGTGTGCGCACATGAATGCATTCAAGGCTCGAATGCCTTGCGTATTTCCTTATGAGTGTGTACAGGTACGTTTGTTTGTTTTCTTCTTCTCGGTATTCGTTCAGGTATACGCATTTCGTGAATATCCATGTCTCAAGTTTCTGTATGTTTACAAATGCAAACCTTTTACGGTCGAGTGAATTCGTGTGCAAATCGTATTTCAAGTGTACACGCGAACGCATTCCCGTGTGACTGCGAGTGTGTCCAAGCGGTGACAGGTAAATACGTATAAACAAGAGCGCCGATGCGAAGATTCCCGTGACACTGCACGGAGACACCGCCGGGATGACACTCACGCCAAACACAAAGAGGCAGCATCTGCGCATCTCCCTCCCTTCTTCTCTCTCCCTCCCCTTTCCTTCCTCCCACCCTCCCTTTCCTATCCTTCTTCCCTATCTTTCCTTCCCCTCCCTTTCTTCACCACCCTCTCTCCCCCTCCCTTCCATCCTCTTTTTTCGTCCTTTCACCCACTCATCCTCTCCTTCCCTCCCTCCCTCCCCCCAGCCCCTAGCAGTCTCAGGGTCTCGCATCCTGCGTTCCTACCTCCCCTCCGCCCCCCATCGTTGCCAAGAGATATGAGGTATACTGCATCCTCGATATGCAAATGAAGGCATGTATTGTTGTGACGCATTGTTAACGATAGTAGACTATTTGACGGAGGTATATTATCACTACGAACCTCGGGCCTGCACACGTGGGAAGAGGCGCGTGACGGTGTCCGTGGATTGGCCAACATCGCGACAGGTGCGCGTGTTGCCAAAAGGCTGATTGTTTCAATTCGAAAACATCGAGCAAAAGCTAAATTCTATTTCACGAATATACAGCAAGTGTAAAAATAGAAGTAATATCCACAATCTAACTGTTACTTAATAAACAACGATAAAAATGATAGCCTTCCCAAGCAAAAATAATGAAAATTCAATAATTCATTGTCGGTCGAACTTTACTTTATTATCCCAAAAGCAATAACTTTCACCCGAAAAAAGTTGCAGGTGTTCGCTGTCTAACGAACACTTGCTTCGGACGTTGTAGTTGATACAGCGAACACAAGAGATCACCTGATAACTTGTGAAGTTTGAGATCGATCATTTCTTAGCGGTCGGATTGATATGCATGGCCGTTAGAGAATTGACGTAATAAATAAACTGATCGATAAACAAATAAGGAAATGAATGAATGAATATAAATGTAAACAAGATGAATGTGAAAGTAGATACATACATATATATATTTTTTCTTATTTCATATATACATACGAGTGGGTGTGCCGTTAACTGCACCACCCGTATTCGGTACAAATATTACCTAATTCAATCCAATAAAAAATGAACAATAACCAAAATAAATGACCAAAGAATGAAATAAAACATATCACACAAAAAAAACACAAGACTTGAAAGTTCGTTTACAGACAAATCAAGACACATAAACAACAAAAAACAAAAGAAAACAAACCCAAAAAAGAACAAAAAGGAGAAAGAGAAAAAGAAAATAGACCCGAGAACAAAAAGTTCCTGCGTCAGGTTTCGACGGCGAGCGGCGTGTAGCAGGTGTGATAATTGAAACGTCGGCATCCTCTCGAAGCGGGACGACACCTTGGTATTTCGGCGCGGATTCAACATCGGCACCGACATATTCCGCGTGGATGGCGCAAGTCTCTCTCTATCGCCCTGTTCCTCGGAAGGATAGGAAGGCGGAAAAAAAGAGAAAAAAAGGAGGAAAAAAAAGATGCACGATTTTTTTTTGTTTTTTTTGTAAGTTCGGATTCTTTGTTTGTTTTGCGGGCTGGGGAAGGGGAGAAGGGAGGAAGGGAGGAAGGGAGGAAAGGAGGAAGGGAGGAAGGGAGGGAGGGAGGAGGGAGAGGGAGGTAGGGTGTCTTGCTGTGCATAATGCGGTAACTTTTTTGCTTTTGTTGTTAGGACATTATTACTTTTTACACTGGTCTTCTTCGCCTGTGATGCCTGCCAAGTGTGAGGAAAGATGATGGACCCTATTGTCACTGCAGATAAGATTTTTATTCATTTATTTATGCCACTATAATATGTTGCACAGTCAAGTAAATCATGGAATTGCACATTTTCTCGACAGGCTCTGCGACTTAGCCTTGGAAACCAGATGTGTGAAAGTATGAAAAGAAAAATATGAGAAACAAAACAATGATGATAAATGACATTAAAAAAAAAAAAAAAAAAATTGGAAATAAAACAAAAAGTGTGAGTGAAGATACTGAGCTGCGTTCTTTAGTTTCAACAATGGTTTAGGAACTCTGCATTCAAATGATCAATAGATCATCCGGGAACACAAAATGGCATTTCAAACTATAGAAACAGCATTCGAACAAGTAGGAAACATCCCATAATTCTCAAATGGCTTTTAAAATGGCCATTCTTTGAGAACCCGTTGGGAGACGAGCTTCGTGGCGTGCCTTCTAATCACACGGCGGTGCGATACCAAGATAGTACGACCAAGTAATAAGATATTCTAGGCCGGCACCGTGAAGCGGGGAATAGCGGCTGTAGGGCGCCAGGCAGCGGAGTGACAAGCTCAGCTGCTCGCGGATAAGCCCAAGCTCTTAGTGAAGTCGCATGAATGACAGATAAAAGAGCGCTGGGTAAAGGGTATCCACAGATATCCACCTCTTTTGCCTGCGACGAGCAGAAATAAGGTGGTTTGGGCATAATAAGGTTTATAATGCGGTCGTCTGGCGTTTGTGCAGAGGGCCTGAAGGGAGGGTTCACTTCTTTCGCCTTCCGGCCACTTTTATTGTTGACGTAGAAGGGCTGCCTGTTCCTCCGACGCCCTGTGATCTCTCGGTGTGAAAAGGGAGGCGACGCGAGAGACACAGGCACGGGAAAGACTGGGATCAGAAGGTGGAATATGGAGAACGGTGAGGAGAGATGAAGGAAGGGGGAGAAGGGAGGGAGGGGTAAGGGGGAAAGGAGGGAAGGGGGGAAGAGGGGAAGAGGGGGAAGGGGAAGATGGGGAGAGGGAAAGAAGGAAGGGAAGGGGGGGGGGACGGAAGGAGATATGGGAGAGGGAGAGGGAGTGAGTAAGAGAGAGAAAGAGAAAGAGAAAGAAAGAAAGAGAGAGAGCGAGAGAGAGAGAGAGAGAGAGAGAGATAGAGAGAGAGAGAGAGAGAGAGAGAGAGAGAGAGAGAGAGAGAGAGAGAGAGAGAGAGAGAGAGAGAGAGAGAGAGAGAGAGAGAGAGAGAGAGAGAGATCCTCGCGTAAACACACCTACCGCACCATACTTGCAGAGCAGTAAGGACCAGTCCATCCAGACGATACACGTGGTCACACAGCCTCAAGGGCAACGCAGTTTTTGTGCACTCACCGCTCACACCTTCGCGTGCTCTGCTTCTGGTTCCTTTTTTTTTTTGCCACTCACCTGCAATAAAAAAGAGAGGCAAGTTGAAGAGCGTATGGTATTACAAGTTCAGACTAGGAGAAAACTGCATTTCTCTTCACAAAGCTTTTTAGATTATTTTTTTCTGAAAACCAACAAATTAAGTCATTCTAGACGATCGAGATAATTCTAATTTGTTGTTAAGATATCTCGACTACAATTAAGCAACTGATTAGCCCTGATTTGCCAACGGATTTTTCAGCAAATGTCACGTACGAGCAGCGAGTTCGAGTAAACAGGGAGCAAGCACACGCATCCAAGAACGCTGTTTACTCTCCCAACGCCGCGAAATAGCGACAAGATTATCCGCGTTCGCCGGCCGAATCGACACTGTAGGGAGACGCGATGTGTAATTAAGCCAATAAATAAATGTGTGACGTCCCCCGCCAGAAAACTATCCGTGAGAGTAATTGGCAATTAGAGAGAGGAAGAAAATAGGGTGATGAATTGCCAATTACCGGAAGGAAGAAAATACCAGATTTATGTGAACAATCGTGGCGTGTAGATTACCCGTTGACCGACCCGGCCGACGCACTACAGGGACCCGGGAAGGAGGGCGGCGCCTCTCGGTCAGCTCTGGTCCGGATGGGCGAGACGTACGGATGAACGAACTACTAAAATAGCGAATGAGGAAAGCCTGTATAGACGGCAGGATGGATGAGGTGCCTGCAATTGGTCGCAGATGGTGGTGCCGGATAGTTGGCGCTGCTAAAGACTGGGGGTTATTGGAAAGCCTTGTCAGCAGGGACGTTTTTATGGTGCAATTTCCAGGGCTTGATCCAGGGCGCTGAAGTGTCACGATGGGTTATTTGAGAAGTCGTGATACAGATATCGAGGAAACGGCGTAGGATATAGTATTATGCATGTCTGAAATAATATCCAAACTCATATGCTGAAAATTTAATGACGGTGTCAGCAGATAAATAAAGCATCACATTCGTCCATGAAGCCTTTTGATCAAAATCGTAAGCTTGAAAAAAATATGACTGACATCAAGCTGATTTCATCTGACAGACCTGACCGAAAGCAGAAAGTAAAAACAAAACGTAAAAAATGAACATGTAATTTTAGAAATAACAATCGCCGTTCACGACCTGTAATCATGGCGGAGCACCCTTGACACATTAATATATCTCCGCTACACTTTCTAAACCCCCGCACTGCGTACATTCAAAGTTTCATTCATTTTTTTGACAAAATAACGGAAACAGCCCAATGAAGGGTTTCTTTCCAGACCGCGCAATTATACCCTATTATTTGGTCACAAGTCCGCCGCTGGAGGAGGTGGTGGAGGGGGGCAGGTAGGCCCATCAGTCCCGCCACCTCCGGATATCTTTATATAATATACTAAAAACCTGATGATGCCCTGTGAGAGAGACCGAGGATCCAGGAAGCCTAGGCAATTTGTTTTCGTCAACTCCTGCACAGGTACAGGGGTGTTGGGGCCCATTTTTCCTCTATCGGCTGTGCTATACTGTAATTACTGATCAATTTTGGCGACAGTTAGAATGGATTGATGGTTTAGGACGCGGGAATTGATGGCCCAGCGGTGGACGACACGTCATGCTAGGGTCGACGAGGTGCGTAATGTGCTACGCAAATACGACCTAAACGACGTATTGCTTGTCAACGACAGCTTGTGAGTAATGATGCACTTAAATATAGGACTGGGTTTCATTTACTCAGACAATGAGGCGAGACGCTGTAATGATTATGTTAATGGTACTTCTGATACACCATGGAAATAATAACAGTTATTGACAATGCTGAATATAATAATGATGAATACGCATTATATGATGATTATGAGTCGAATAGAGATGATTAATGTATATAGACTAATAAAGAATGTGAGTAAAGTTGTGATTATGAATTTTAATAAAATAATGATGGTAATGATAATGACTGCTCTGATGGTAACAATAATAATGACAATTACACAACCACTTAAAAGTGCAACCATTGCGTCAACGACAAATTTAGATGCATTGGAAAGAACGCATCCATTATACAGGATTAGGAACACGTGATCTCAGACACTAACATCTTATTTACACAAACGACTAAAACAGCTGCTAATTAAGACCACATACTCGCGGCTACCGTGACCCGTCAAACAGGCCCATGGCCCCTTAATAGGCTTCCCTTGACAATTTGGGCCACCCCGTCCCTCTCAAAACTTTTCCCTGTCTCAACCATCTAATTAGAGGTAATGGCTTGATCGGCTGGCTGGAGACACGAACGGCGCAGGGGAAAAAAAACATCGCGGCCCCGCGCGATAACACGACAGGTAGTGGGAATTGCCTTTGGTTGTGTATGGCGGCGGGAAATCGCTACGCTGCTCTGCCTTTGCCGTCTTTGATGACGGAACACAATGGCGGTCCTTCCTTCACTCGACTGCAGTAGTGAGAATCAATCCGTTATTTCTCTCCTTGACACACTTGGAACAAGAGATGCTGACACTGGCCACGTCGCTGCTTATGGTAAGAACGCGTCGTCGGCGCACTTGACTTGAAGTCTCTTGTCTTTAAACAGTCCGTAATGCAGGTTCGTTGCTCAATCTTCTTGCAGAAAGTAGTGTTCTAACGGGTGGATGAGTGGCCCCCTCCCTCTCCCTCCCCCCGCCATCCTTGCCTCCACAACAGCGCACTTCCCACTCCCAGACAGCCGCGACACACCCACCTCCCCCTCCTGCGTGCACCTACTTACACATAACGCGTTACCAGCGGTCACAGATGGTCGCTGCCCTGAATGACGCGCGCGGTTATTATACATCAGTCATGTGGAATAAGAGATGTCGGTGTAGGATAATGTTCCTTCTAACCAAAGGGTGGTTATGAGTAGTTCCAAGCCCGGTGATTGGCTAGTGCCCGAGTTGATTACTGATTAGGTGATTAGGTGCTGGGTGTTGGAACCCCTCGTTACCGAAGGGGAGCAGCCTCAGAAGAAGCTTGTTTCCGGGGCTACGTTATAACTACGCTTTTTATGGACTTTTTCACATCCGCCCGTGAGAGTCGAACGTCGATCAGAGTCTTTGGCCGAGATTAGACTCCCGGGGTGTCAGCAACCCCGGGGCCCGACATGAATAATGGCGCTGCATTTCGGAGTTGCTTGACCTGAAAATGCGAGAACGTTCGCTGGCGCACACGTGCACACAGGGAATAAACAAACATGGTGATTATCATATACTTATTCAGTCACTCTGATGCACGCTTATTCATTCTTTCGTCACTCAACCGCTTTCCTCTCTTTGTCTGCCTCTCCCCTGCCTCGTTTTCTCCGTTTCCCTCGCCCGCTCGGTCTTTCTCTCTTCTTCTGTAAGTATGTATGCGCTTTGTGAAAGGTATAGTTGTGAATGTATGTAGTTGTGTGTGTGTGTGTGTGTGTGTGTGTGTGTGTGTGTGTGTGTGTGTGTGTGTGTGTGTGTGTGTGTGTGTGTGCGTGTGTGTGTGTGTGCGCGTGTGGGTATACATGTGGGTGTGTGTGTATATATAGACACATATATACACATAACGTATTTATATGAGTGTTTGTGTTGTGTGTGTGTGTAATATATATATATATATATATATACACACAATACATATATTGCATATATATCATACATATATGATATATATAATTATATATATATGCACATTACATAGATTTCATATATATTATGTATAACATATACAATTATATATACACATACAGATAGACATATATGTCCATTTATCCGCTGTCTATCCACTCATCTGTATCCATCGTATATACATACAAACACTATTTCCTAATCGTGTGTGGCACATATTGCCCCCCTCTCCCTTCCCCATGCGCCCCCCCCCCCCCCCCCAACGCACACCCTACCGAGAGAAACAATAGTATAGTTTACAGGATGTGCCAGTCTTTATGGGGCGACAGGTGCAGGGTAAACATTTCATTATTTTTCGTTTTATTCATTAGGAAATTATGGGTCGGGATTTTCGTCGAATGTCATAAAACGAATCGTTCTTTATTACCCCTCTTCCTTTTTTTTTATTTTTCCCCATTTCTTTCAGTTAAGTTTTTTTTTTTTTTTTTTTGCATATTGTATCGTTCTTGCTCATATCATTAGATTTTTGAAAAATGCAATGTATTTATTCCTCAATGTATTCGTCTATACGCAATAAAACATGAAAATGGAAAATGTGCATATCCACATCCCACTACGGCTATCTATATATCTACATCTGTATCTCTCTCTCTCTCTCTCTCTCTCTCTCTCTCTCTCTCTCTCTCTCTCTCTCTCTCTCTCTCTCTCTCTCTCTCTCTCTCTCTGTGTGTGTGTGTGTGTGTGTGTGTGTGTGTGTGTGTGTGTGTGTGTGTGTGTGTGTGTCGTGTGTGTGTGTGCGTGTGTGCGTGCGCGCGCGCGTGCATATATATTTCTCAAGATATTTAAACATAAGCAGCACGTGAAGATTATATCGAATCAAGACTATAGAGTTCTGTTTACATTGGTGGCGGGAAAGAAAACGACATTCTTACGGGGAACTATACCAAAATACTCGAGCACGGAAAATGCCTGCGTGAGGGTACTGGCGAGAGGACACTGATGTGTTACGCGATAAATTCGGGAGAAAACGAAGTCTGCATGGGTGGACTACGGTATTCACGTAAAAAAATGAAAGTGTTGTATATCTCGTTTTCAAGACACGGTCATCGTTGAGTGTCTCTATGGGGATAAACGTGATAGCTAGAATATATAGATTTTTTTTTTTTTTTTTTTTTGTAAGGAAGAAATAAATATCAGGGGTAAACTAAAGCATAAATTATGTAAGAATTCAAGATAAAAGGAGAAAAAAAAGTCGATAATGAAGTGTAAAAAAAAGAAAGCAGGTATACAGATGGTAGATAGCGAGAGAGTGAAGGAAGACGAATAATATGGAAAGAAGAAATCTGACGGAGAGGAGGGAAGGAGGCTAATGGATAAACGGAAGATAGGGAGAGCAGGAAGCCTCCGGGTTATATCGCAGATTCTGCTACTGATAATGTTTTACAGGCCGTTGTTATTGTTGTTATTGTGCATTGTTTGCGAGCGTGCCATTGTTTATATTGACAGAGCGTCGGTGACTGTGATGAACGAATGGCCGGCGTGGTATTAACTGTCGCACGCTCTTAATTCGCGCAGTTCTCCTCTGTGTGCTGATGGTCGCATGCCACCGTTGTATGCTTTTGTACCCTCGCACTGCCTCTGTGTCTGGGCATCGTTACCTATCTATATGTCTGTCTGTTTGTCTGTCTTTCAGCGTTCGAATTGCCTCAAGACCGTTTCCTTATCTGTAACTGTGCCTTTCTCCCTTTCTCTTTTCTTTCTCTTTCGTATTTTGCTTTGGTTCTTTGGTTTTTTGAGTTTATCCTTTTCTTCATTCAATCGCTCCTAGCCTTTAGGTCTCGTTCCCTAGCAGCTGTGAGCCCGGTTTACTAGACTCATAAAGCCTGATAAGCTCCGATTAACATATCCGACAGATGTATAATATTCCAAGTATCCGGTGGCACCGCTGGCATCCTGGCCTCCGTACGGCACCGCGCGTGGCACGCCGACGACGGCGATCCCGGCCCTCCGCCCCTCGGGCCTCTCTCCTCCTGCCGGGCTTCTGTTAGAAGAAGATTTTTTGCCTGTTTTCTTCCGGGGCGATCCTTGTGGAGGTGTGTGTGTGTGTGTGTGTGTGTGTGTGTGTGTGTGTTTATTTGTTTGTTTGTGTGTGTGTTTATTTGTTGTGTGTTTGTTTGATTGTGTGTGTGTGTGTGTGTGTGTGTGTGTGTGTGTGTGTGTGTGTGTGTGTGTGTGTGTGTGTGTGTGTGTATATGTGTGTGTGTGTGTATGTGTGTGTGTATGTGTGTGTGTGTGTGTGTGTGTGTGTGTGTGTGTGTGTGTGTGTGTGTGTGTGTGTGTGTGTGTGTGTGCGTGCGCGCGCGCATGTGTATGTATGCATACATTTGTATACATCCATACACTCATCCCATAGCTGGTGTATACATATACATCGAAAATACTGACTTTTCCCATAAAAGTGGACATACTCATATTTTTTTCTTGCGAATGAAGTGTCTCGCTCATTTCCATAGTGCCACGGTTGCCATATACCGCCAGCTACTTTAACCATGCCTGATGCCGTGACAGCAAAGACTATACCTGTTTCAGTGATATTTCCTTTTCAAAAGAAAACTACACAGCCCTGTCGAATATTTCTGGCATTTATACGATGTTATACATAATAGGTTATTGTTATTGTTGATATCCATCACTTGTGTAGTGGTCATTAAGATAAGTTATTTTTCTAGCACTTATCTGCAAGTGTCTCCGCTTCAGAATATTAAAGAGAGTGAAAGGCGAAGGGCTATGCGAGGATAATCAGATTGTTTATTATAAATTTTTCAACCCTTTGATCTCAAGTGAAGAATCAATGGTTCTTTTATTTTCTTTCTGAGTAACTGTCAAGATTTCGCCTGACTTCATTTCACGTGAATCACTTCTTGAACAGAAAGTGACGTGATGTGTAAAGGTCGAATCAATAGCGAATTCTATTATTGGCCTGTGCTTGACGTGTGATGGAAGCTGAATGTACTATATTTAGAATAACTATAACACTGGGCCTCGTAAATATCCAAGGCTCCCAATCACTTAAGACTTTTCAGCTTCAGGAGGAATTCAAATGGCGCATTCATAAAATTAAATCAAGTTTAATGATCCCTTAGTGATCCCAGGTGAACAATGGAGGAGGCGAGGGACTGGTCGGCACCACAACCTTCCGCTTTCTACGTCAAAAGTCACTTTAAATCTCCTTCGTATGCGACTTGAACATGCAAATATGCCACACCCACTTCCACAGTCCGCCCAATCAAGAGCCACATCTCTCGAGAGGGCAGCACCAGTCACAAATCTTCTTACATCTTCATTGCTAAATTCGAATCTGCTGATTCAGGAGGAGTCCCTGGCCAATCAAAACTCCTGTTACTATTCTTATCGTCCAATAGGATGAACCGTTTCTTGGATCCAACGCTTCCACTCGTGAATTTAAATTGACGCTTTGGCCTTTGTTCAAGTGGTGTCTGTACTCATCTCCTTGGAAGGGATGGCTTTCATTATCATAATTTTCACCTTAATATGCTTTAGTCGACGTATGAAAATCAATAGGTGGCGTCAAAGGCGATTTTCTCCTCATAACGACGGGGGTTTAGCAGAGGCAAAGCCTATTAAGCAGCTCATAAAATTCGACCCACAAATAAATAGCTATACAGTATATATATTTTCTTTCATTCATATATCTATTTTGAAATAACTCTCCTAAATATATCGAGAGTGAGTAGCATCCAGATGACTTCCAGAGAGACAAGCGCAGCAAAACCATGAACAACGAAACGGTAAATTTTTTGGCTTTTCCTTACTCCAATCTTCTGAGGAAATTCAGCAAATCAATCAGGAATCCCGTCTTAAAGGGACCCGCCAATAGCAGGCGTCGTTTCATCTCAACTAGCCAATGGGAAACGCCCCCACAGCCTCGGCTCCGCCCAGCTCCTTCGGGAAACGCCCACTGTAAATTTCTTGAAACTTGATCAACTTTGACAGGGGAGCGAGTTGATTCTCTGAACTCTTTTGGAAGTTGAAACAGTCATAAATTGTTGACCTTAACCGATATATATTTTGTGATTTCAGCTTCTTCCCCCCACCCCCTCATCTCTCTCTCTCTCTCTCTCTCTCTCTCTCTCTCTCTCTCTCTCTCTCTCTCTCTCTCTCTCTCTCTCTCTTTTTTCTCTCTCTCTCTCTCTCACTCTGACTCTCACTCTCAATCTCACTCTCACTCTCTCTCTCTCTCTCTCCTCCTACTCTCTTCGCGGTCCTCTCTCTCTCTCTCTCTCTCTCTCTCTCTCTCTCTCTCTCTCTCTCTCTCTCTCTCTCTCTCTCTCTCTCTCTCTCTCTTTTCCTTCCTTCCTTCCTCCATCCCTCCCTCCCTCCCTCTCCATCCCTCCCTCCCTCTCCCTCCCTCCCTTCCTCCCTCTCTCCCCCTCCCTCTCTCCCGCTCCCTCCCTCCCTCCCTCTCGCTCTCCCCCTCTCTCGAAAACCGGTTCGCCTTTTCTTGGTGTGAGGGGACGAAAAAGAAAGAAAGAGAGAGAGAGAAAAAATGGACCGGTGTTTGATTTCAGGCCGCCTCTTACTTCCCGTGGAGGAGGCGACCAACACCCGGCCACCTTCAGGAGTGTTTGCTCGTCTGGACAGCTCTAAAACACCTGAATATTGCATGATGGAAGCTGCGGAGAAAGGAGGAGGAAGGGCAAGGCTGAAAAGGAGCGCAGAGAACGGAAATTGGTTCGTAAGCAGATAAAATGGACAGAGTTTCGGGTACTTTGTGTGTGTGTGTGTGTGTGTGTGTGTGTGTGTGTGTGTGTGTGTGTGTGTGTGTGTGAGAGAGAGAGAGAGAGAGAGAGAGAGAGAGAGAGAGAGAGAGAGAGAGAGAGAGAGAGAGAGAGAGAGAGAGAGAGAGAGAGAGAGAGAGAGACAGAGAGAGAGAGAGAGAGAGACGGAGAGGGAGGGAGAGAGTGGGAAAGGGAAGGAGAGAGAGGGAGAATTCGTTCGCAATAAGAGAAGAGTAGAGACGCACCAGCGAAATAAGAGAGAGCCAAAACAGAAATGAAGTAAATGTAACGTTGACATTGGTACGAGGCTTCTGGGAGGCATAATAGCTGCATCAACATAACATCTCCGATTTATACTCATACGCTGTTATACGTTGAAGTGGAGATAGAAGCAATTTCGAACTATTTTATTATTTTTACGTAAATATTACACGGGCGCTGAACTACCTAGGCAATACTATAAAACTAACATATTTCATAATAAATAATGCCCGTATATGTGAATGTGTTTGGCAGTGGGTATGTATATAAGTGTCTATGCAAATATGTATGTATTTCCTAATGGCTCTTTGCCTTTGCCCATACTTTGGTCTATATCTTTATGCATGAATAAGCTCTAGACCAATCCAAACCGCTCTCTATTTTCTGCATTTGCATATGAAGTATATTCTGTCTCCCACGTATGTGCGCAACATATAGGCATACCGTCCAGCCAGGCGCACCGACCACGGCAGTGAAGTGTATATACGAATTTTATAGCCGATCCATAATGATAGCTTGCGTGCCCGGCCCTCCTGTTCGACCAAAGAGGAACTCTGTACAGAACCCTATAAGATAGTTGATTATCATTTAAATGCCTTCTTAATGACCCTGCCGTACAACCGTAGGGTATAATTGGCACGACCACCTTATATTAGAACAAGGAAGTTCCACTGTTTGAGGTGATTTAATGATGGCGGAGCTTCATGTCCTACTGAACCTTGCGCTCTGAAACGGGTAATTAAAGACGGTTTGGGGTGGAGGTCAGCTTACTACACTATGATGGATTATTCTCAATCGCCCCCTGAACGCCGAGATCGCTTATATTTAGCGTTTTGGGCGAAAAGATTTTTTTCTTTGTCGAACAACAGCTTCTGGAAAGATGGCTGCTTATGCTGAGATTCGGGTACCTTTCTCATACCTTTGTCGTTGCATTTCCAGGAAAATGACATTGTTTACTTCCGGTAAACATTAAAAATAAGGATTAGAAAATCCTTGGAATTCAAAGCTAGAAAGCGCCAAAAGTTTTCAAGCTTTAAATATTTTCTGCATCCAGTACAAATAGCGATATAGTGAAACAAGGTTCCTTTCGTCGACGAAGCTTCGAAAATGATCACCAGAAAAAAATATACATATAAGTATCAAAACAGGATTAAGAGTACAAACATGAATATCCTTTTATGCTACTTAAACCTTTCTGTCCAGTGACATAAGGCTTATATTGCCATCCAAGTCAAAGTATTAGGAAACCTTTATAGTGCCGATAATGCCAACTGGGTAAGGATTCGCATAACGTCACATTGATACTAACTTTATACTGTTGTTATAATACGTAACGTATAGAAGTGAACATATATATATATATACATATATTTACATATATATACAGAATACTCGAAAAGAGGAAAGAAGAGATGAGCTGAGAGGAGAGAAAAGAAGATAAGAAAAGAAAGGAGAGAAGAAGAAAGGTTAAAGGAGAGTAGAAGAAAAGAAATAGGAGAAAATAGACAGGCCAGCAGAGAGAGAGAGAGAGAGAGAGAGAGAGAGAGAGAGAGAGAGAGAGAGAGAGAGAGAGAGAGAGAGAGAGAGAGAGAGAGAACCAGAAACAGAGAGAGAATCAGTAAGTTCGCAGCAGCAAATAGAGTGAGACAAGCGCATGGCCCTCGCCCCCATTGCCTGCAGAAGGAGGTCCCATCGGAAAAACTAATTCCATTTGGCACACAGCGTCCCTCGACCGCGGCTCCCCAACTTATCAATGGCCTCCTGGTTCTGAAGGATTTTCTGAGCTTGTTTTTTCTACTTTATATATTGTTATGTGAGTCAGATCCTTTGTATTATAAATGCATTAGAGGGGGAAGTCCACAGAGCAATGGGGGTGTATTGTATATTAAGTCTGAATCTGAAATATACATTCCATTGCATTTATTTAGCAATATATCACGTCAGACTGTGAAAATGGAATACAATTTTCGAGTCTCTAGGCATTCATATAAGCATAATATGTTCCAAAAATAAACAAATACCCTTGAAAATTTAGATGATAAATCCAATTAATTTGAAGGACCCCTAAAAGACTTGATAACCAAACTGGGAATTCCTTAAATAAATGGACCATAAAATGTGCCTTAATTACAGCCTATGGAACCCCCCCAAAAAAGAAACGAAAAAAGTAGAGAAAGACGGAGAGACGGAGCCATCTTACTCCCATCTTACATACCACCATTCCTTCTCCCCTTCATGCTCCTCTCCTCCTCCTCCTCCTCCCCCTTCTTCCTCCTTTTCTCTCCCCTCTCCCCTCTCCCCTTCCTCCCCCTTTTCTCTCCCCTCTCCCCTTCCTCCCCCTTTTCTCTCCCCTCTTCCCTCTCCCCTTCCTCCCCCTTTTCTCTCCCCTCTCCCCTCTGCCCTTCCTCCCCCTTTTCTCTCCCCTCTCCCCCTTCCCCTCTACTCCTTCGTGTCCGACTCCCATTGGCTAACAAAATAAGGGAAATTAACTCAAGGTTAGTATTGAAGCGAAACGCGTGCCCGTGGGCCATTGTGCCAGCCGAGAAAATGTTTGCTTGCAGTCGAAAAATTTATGGTGTATGATGGTCACGTTTTTTGGTTAGCTTTCTCGCAAGTTACGAATGATAGGTTGATGAATTCGGCTCGGGCGCTGGTTTTCTTCCGTTTTGCCGAAAACACGGGCTGTTTATGTTGTAGGTGTATGTTTGTATATAGAATTTAAGGTTTGTTTGGTGTGTGTGTGTGTGTGTGTGTGTGTGTGTGTGTGTGTGTGTGTGTGTGTGTGTGTGTGTGTGTGTGTGTGTGTGTGTGTGTGTGTGTGTGTGTGTGTGTGTGTGTGTGTGTGTGTGTGTGTGTGTGTGTGAGAGAGAGAGAGAGAGAGAGAGAGAGAGAGAGAGAGAGAGAGAGAGAGAGAGAGAGAGAGAGAGAGAGAGAGAGAGAGAGAGAGAGAATCAAAATACTGTTTCAACTTAGTCTATGTACCAGCAGCACACATTTCAAGACTAAAAGCCTCTTCATTATACAGACACAAAAACGTGGAAATCTACCATTACACATCCAGACAAACCTAATTCATCTTATACAACGTTTCACAAAGAAATCGTCCCTCTCTTTTTGTGCGTAATCTGATCCCGCCTCATCATAGGCCTTATGAGAATCGTCGGTCATTATATACCCTCTGTGAATTCCGCTCATTATACATCCGATTAAGTCCACTCATTATACCTGTAGTCACCATGAACGGCCGCCATCTGCGCAAGATTTCACTCAGTCACACACGATATATTTTGACGAGTCTCCACACCGGTGACCGAGCCTCTTGGAGTCGTTATGGGAGGCTCGGGAGATGAAGGAGATGAGGAGGGAGGATGGGGGAGATGAAGGGGATGAGGAGAGAGGATGGTGGAGTTGAGGGACATGAGAAGAGAGGATGGGGGAGATGAGGGGAAGCGAGGATGAGGGAGAGAGGAGAGAGAATAATGACGGGTTGTGAAAATGAGGAAGAAGAGGGGGAAAGGAGGAGAAGGAACATGGTAGGCTCGGGAGATGAGGGGAGAAGATGAGGAAGATGACCGGGAGAGAGGAAGAGAGGTAAGTGAATATGACAGGATTACAAGGTGAGAAAGGAGAGAGGAAGGGGGGAGAAGAAATATGTTAAGCATGGGAGGCGAAGGAAGAGAGGAAATGAGGGAGAAGAGGGGAAGGCAAGAAAAGAGAATATTACGGATTTGGAGATGGGGGAGAAAATGAGAATAAAGGGAAAGGGATCAGGTGAGCTGTGGAGATAAGAAAAGTGAGGGGAAAAGAGAAGAGGGAATATGGGGCGGGGGGGGGGGGGGTAGAGGAGAGGGGACACAGCGGGCTTGGGAATGAGGAATAAGGGAGGAGATAGAGAAGAGAGAAGGAGGGAAGAGAGGAGGAAGACGGAAAATTGTTGTATGACATGCAGAAAAAGAGGCAGAAGAGGAGAGACATGCAGGAATGAATAGATCGAAAGATATAGATAAGGAGAGAGAGAAAAAGGAACATGAAGGAAAGGAGTAGGATGAATGGACGGGGAGGGAGGGAGGGAGGGAGGGAGGAAGGGAGGGGAGGGGAGGAGAGGGGAAGGGAGGGGAAGAGAAGAGAAGGGAAGAGAGAGGGAGAGAGGGAGGGAAGGAGGGAAGGAGGGAAGGAGGGAGGAGGGAGGGAGGGAGGGAGGGTGGGAGAGAGAGAGAGAGAGAGAGAGAGAGAGAGAGAGAGAGAGAGAGAGAGAGAGAGAGAGAGAGAGAGAGAGAGAGAGAAAGAGAAAGAGAGAGAGAGAGAGAAATGAGAAAAAGAAAACCAGAAAGAAGATAAAACCGATTCCCGATAGCCACACATCGTTACGTGATCTATAAGCATATACACGACGGCACATCATCAATGAGCCATGACAATATGATTTGAAAATTATTACACTGTCAATGACACGCCTTTTATAAGAGGTGAAGATACAAGGAGGATATCGAATGTTGAATAAGTAAATGCCCAATTGATTGCATGATTGTTATTGGGCAATGAAGCGTCGCGGAAAAGCTGCTTGTGTCAAATATTCACGACCGACATCCTGTGTGTTCTGCGCTGTCGTGTAACTCACAAATAATCAATAATTAAACCTACAAGAAAAAAGCCTTCAATCCATCAGCCGGGGCAATAATCCATGTCGATTGGCGCATTGTCTATTGACTCGTGTATCTATATATTACATGAGAGACGTAAATCACACGCGAAATCGTTATGATTGTGACACCATTCATCAACTTAATATCTTTGTATCCATCTTTTCTTTATATCCCTATCGCTTCTTCCCTCTGCTCGTATTTTTTCTTCATGGTGATTCTATACATCTAGTCGCATTTTCGTGTCACTTTAGCGGCCGGATTGACGAACGACTGTCTGTCATACATGCGGAGCGATACATCGGGCCTCTTACGTCACCCCGAGCAAAAAGAAACACGCACAAATGAATAGATTATTTGTACATTTATTTTCTTTTTAGAGACCCGGGACCTTATAATAAAGCAAGATTATCTCACGAGAATCGATACATGGCACGCTTCTGGTCCGAAACCCCCGCGGCTCGAGAGTCACCAGCTCACGCGAAGGAGAAAATGAGTCCTGTGTCAAGGGGCAGCGGAGGCCAAAGTCCCTTACATCACGGACGATGCGGATGACACCGATGACAACGGCGCTGGGACCTCGTTTAATCAAACTTTATAAGCTCACATTTAAGACAAATGGAGTCATTTGGGCGCTGGGATTTATCCAAAACGTGAGTGATTTCCACCTGCAAAAAAATATTATGAGTCGGTACGGACCTCCATTCACAAAAGGCAGAGCTGTTAATGAGCTTGCTTTGTTCTTAGAAGCGAGGTCTTGCTAGAGCAATTAGCCGAAGGACACAGATTTTGGTCACCTGAATGCTAAGAGGGGATGATTGACACCATATGTATTTTCCAATGAAGGTGTCTTTTGGTTTAGGGCCAGCTCTGAAGGCAATTAAATCGTCATTGCTGACGGGAAACCAATTTCATTAGTCCACTTGGGGAAAAGACAAAGGCCACCACTATAAAAAGAATAACAACAAGACAACACGCAGGCTCAGGGACTGGTATTTAACAGCTCGTGATTACCCCTTGCTTGCATAAGAATACAAGAATCACGTTTTGCAAGCAGATGACAGTCTTTTCACCAGTCCGGCTTATGACATCGACGAATATTTGAATAAATGATAGCTCGCGAGGTGATTATTGCTGTCTCGGTTGTTAACAATTTATCACCAGTATTTAATATTCTGGCAGGAACGCGCTCGCCGAAAAGAGAATGCTGGTGCAATAGCGTGGAACTTTATAAGCGGAGTGTACTGTATCCAGCGTCCCCTCCCCACTCTGTCTCTGTCGCATTCCCAATTAAGATTATTTGTCCATCAGGAATATTAACTAAATTAAAACCAGTACAAATATAATTAATGACTTATATAAGGTAATGGTGGACTTTCAGCAATCATAGAGCATAAAAGTTGTACTAAAAGTTCTACCTGCCCTGATAATACCAGCACGTATATACAAAACAGAAATACCGCGTCACATAAAACAAAAGCGCATCGTCAAAGCCACGAAAAGAGGATCGACGACCCGCAAAATGGAATTAGATCTCTCTCAGACTGGTGCTATCAGACCTAATACCTTTTATTCGGGCGATTATCAGTGTTAATGCTTCTTAGTCCATCTTGCCTTTATCTTTGGGCCGAGCTAGTGCCTTTGAGAAACCCTAATGGTCGTTGGTGATAGGGGATTGTGGTGGGAGAAAGACTCGAGGCTAAAAGGAGGAAGAATTTTTCTGCTACATGTGAAACTCTCCGATCTTTACTCGCGTGAGCTTTTAGGTTTTTGGGTCTTCATGTGCAGTTTTTTTCTTGTCGCTCAGACCTATTAGATGAAATTATTTTTTTTAATGAAGGAAACGTTAAGTATCCAACCTTATCGGCTTATCAAGACAATTAAATTCATTCTTTACACAGTCGAGGAAGAGGAGAAGGGAGAGACTGTGCAAAACCAAAATGAGACTACACACAAGCAGTACACAGTGTGTGTCTATCAGTATGCTAATCCGCTTGGTTTACTTTCGAACGTAGTAATCACCCCTAAAATACTTCCTTTCCTTAGAGTTTCATATCTATGACAATTACCTGTCAGATAAGATAATTTGACAGGTACTTTGTTATTGGCACATAGAATTACAGGTAAGTGCGGCCTTTGACTGAAACTTCCGATTAAACCCGCGCCCTTAGCTATGGGCGCCCCACTGGGTCTGAGATGAAGCCCGCTCCGTCATCAGTGTATCATGCTCGAGGCCCCGGGCTAACGTGGGCTACTGTCACCTTGGGATCTGGAGGGCAGGATGAGTGGTGGTGGGAGTCATTCACACTAAAGGGTGAAGGAAGCGTGAGTGTGAGCAGAGAGCGTGGAAAGGGTATTAGTCCCAGGGGGCGAGAGAGTCATGGGGAGTCGTGAGGACGGAAGAAAAATTAATGGTTTCTTGATATCATACATTGTCTGCGGAGTCAAGGTAAAATATTCAATAACAAGAGATTCGTGCTGAAAAAATGCAGTTGTGTATTAACATACTAATACATAATAAAACATACAATGTAAAATATACTGAGAACAATCAGTTATCACAAAGGTACAAACGGCTTTGAGTCATTCGATGACTGAAAGGCACAAGAGCATACGTCAGTTTTAGGACCCGGCCAGATTAAAGTCCTCCGTGCACATGGCAGCTGATATGAGGGAGCATTTGCGAGGAAACTTTCCCCCGCCGACGCGTGGCCTCCAGGGACAGTGTCGGGCAGGAGAGTGATGCCTGGGGTCAGTGCTGCTCGCCCTTGTAATAACGGCTCCAGAAGTCCTGCGCGGCGTGTTATACTCAGACCGCAACTATGCATGAGAGTAATACTAAAACATGAATAAAGATGAAATCGCCATGCACATGACTGTAACTATTCTTGACTTGAAGGCTGCAGACGGCGCCCGCGGCTCGGGAAACCGAATGAAGGCGAATTAGCAGGTCAAGCTCCATGCAAGGTGTTGAGAAGGTGCATCCCGGACGACGCTAATCAAGAAAAAAATCGTTCGTCTGTTTTGTTTTGTTTTCTTTCTTATTATGTAACTCATTTAGCCACCGTTCGAGGCCGTTCCAGTGTTGGAAAGCAAATAATAAATAGAAGAAAAGTCTTGTACCTGCAACACTACACCTTATTTGTCTTGTGAAATATTGACTGTCAAATATGATGTTTGTGAAGGATGCATAAAGATTTAAGTTTGATTGTGGGCTGCGCTGTATCACGCAAGATCGAGGTGGCAGTCTCAGGTCCTCACTTCAGCCCCTATCACGACAGGTGATGTGTCATTTGATATATGATTTAAGGCAATGCATTACGTCTTTTGCCTCTTAAGTAAGTTATTTATTATCTCTCTCTCTCTCTCTCTCTCTCTCTCTCTCTCTCTCTCTCTCTCTCTCTCTCTCTCTCTCTCTCTCTCTCTCTCCTCTCTCTCTCTCTTTCCGTTCATCCGTACCTCCACCCGCACACGTGTACTGCCCCCTCCCCCTTCCTCCCCCTTCCCCTCCTCAACCACACGCATGATCGTGAACGACAACGTAACATTTGATACTATTTTCCGACCACAATGATATGTCACTAAGACCAATAAATTTCGTTAGATGCCACGTTCGCCTGAGTCGAATTATTTTATGGGTATTTTTTCGCGTCTTAACCCGGCATTTTCTTTTCGTGATTTTTGGCTTGGCGATTTTCGCTTCGTTTTCCCCGGGTTTTTGATTTGGAAATGAGTAAGATTTTGGATCATTTCTGGGAATTCCTTATGCAAATAGTGAGTGAGTTATTGCCCTGACCCCCCCCCCCCCTTCTCTCGCGAAAAGTAGTTTCAATTAAATACAGACGTGGCTGCAATAACGATGTCGACATCAGATATCAACAAATAACACTGATGGATAGTAATGATAAAAAAGACAAGTGAGACTGATAATAATAACAAAAACAGCAACAATAGCAATAATGATAATGATGATGATGATGATGATGATGATGATGATGGTGGTGGTGGTGGTGGTGGTGGTGGTGGTGGTGGTGGTGGTGGTGGTGATGATGATGATGATGATGATGATGATGATGATGATTATGATGATGATAACGATGACAATAATGATGACGATGGTGGTGGTGATGATGATAATAGTAATAATAATAATAATAATAATGATAATGGTACTGATAATGCTAATGTTGAATCGCCACAATAAAGACGACCATATTGACAATAACCATAACTGCAATAATAACAACAGCAGATTGATTGCAAAAACTGCTTCAGTCGTATTAATTATTACATATTAAAACAAGTAATCAGATGCAATATAATAAAACTACAAGTTATCTTTAAACAAATAATGCTGCATCATCACCGACAAAAATGATGCCAATGAAGTCCATTTTGATTGACAATCGGGTTCCTTATTCAGTGCCCGTTGTAGATATATTTTTGACAAACTGTTGCTATTTCAACATTGGTGAAATCTATGTTAATAAACGTAGCTTACTTCCTCATCTTTTGTCATGGTAATTTACGATAATTAGTGTCTGTTTTCGGGTGTAACCAATCTCATATAGAACACTTTATACGTGTTTTGTATACGTAATATATAGTGTTTAATCATATAATGCAATCTATCCTGGTGAAGTGAAGTATTCAGTTTTCTTACTACCAATCAGTAAACACATTATGACTTGTGAACGTTCTTACAGGTATAGTTATTCTGAATTAATTGTCGTGTTTCCTCCCCTGTGTAATTTACGCCATGCGTGACAAGCGGGGGAAAAAAGGCATCGGTTTACAAAAAAATAATAGAAAATTAACATATCACGCTGTTGGACTTCCTTCCCATTGTTATTTGTAATATATTCAATGCGGCCTTCTCATCTAAATTCAATATATGTTTCAGATCCGTCACAGATATAACAATTACATATATTACGTGAAAGAGGATGAACGAAATCCAGCGGATGGCCTCCCGAAATCGAAGTCTGTCCGGCCGTCCTGCGCCCCACGCCGCGGATGCGAAAACAATGGTGTAGGGGACGTGAAACTATTCGAAACAAAGCCTTATCTTGTGAAACGAGATGTTGCATGTAAGTCTCTCATTTAAACATCATTGTTAAAATACCCTCAAGACCCCGATTTAGTGACTCTGCGGACCCCGATATAACAGTAAACATCTGATTCTGGGAATATACCAATTGTATCTTTGAAAATATCAAATAACATTTTAAATGTGTCACAACGCCCTTCCTTGATTGTGATATCCATTGCGGAATATGGATACAAAACAATAGTTCACAATAACAAGCGCACAGACACACAAACTACATACATGATTTTCTTTTTTGTAGTACAATATGTGTGTGTGTGTGTGTGTGTGTGTGTGTGTGTGTGTGTGTGTGTGTGTGTGTGTGTGTGTGTGTGTGTGTGTGTATGTGTGTGTGTGTGAGTATGTGTGTGTATGTCAGTCACACACTCACATAAACCAGCCGAAGTATAAATATTTCCATTTGTAATTTGCTATGTAACACAGCCATAAAACCCTTCAATTCATTTTCAATTACGATTTGCTGTTTAGATGACACATCCATGGGCCCTAATAATTTACATAGTTGACTAACATGACACCATTTTATTACCTCACGACACGGATACACCAATTACTATAATGTGTATGTATGTGTGTACATATGTGCTTCTATTTATGTATGTGTCTGTGTATATGCATGTGTGAGTGCATAAGTGTGTGTGTATGTGTGTGTGTGTGTGTGTGTGTGTGTGTGTGTGTGTGTGTGTGTGTGTGTGTGTGTGTGTGTGTGTGTGTGTGTGTGCGCGCGCTTGCGTGTGTATATGTTCGTGTGCGTGGACATATGCGTGTGTGTGCGCGCGTCAGTGAATGAGTACGTTCGCGTTGCAGCAAGATTGTTTATCTTAAAGTTCTAAGTGACCTCTTGAAAGCGTATTTAAAATTGTATAATCACTCCAAAACCTCCTCTCTCTCAAAAAGCGGAATAAAGGCGAGGCGCAACAGCCGAGAGGCGCGACAGAAGGATGATTCAGCGCGGTTCTACTTGGAGTGACCGTCCCCCTGGCGGCGGCAAGCGCAAGTACGTTGAGAGGCAGTTTGAGGTCCCTAGTTCCGTTACGTGTAAGTGTTGATACCAATCATATACGATACTTATATCTTCCGCTCGACTTCGCGTGCACACGGCTGTATACATGCGTGTACCTGTTTATTACGTGGTATTTTTGCTTTTTGTATAAATTTTGAATACGTAAAAGGAGCGCGCCGAGACAACGGTGGTTCCGAAACGTCGTTTTCGCAGAACGATTGCCTCGTTTCTTCTTAGCGAGCGCTGTTAGTGGAACAAAGGAGCGGCAATTACATGTATGCGCAGTGATAGATAGATGCATACAGCACAACATGGTGTTTTGTGGTGAAATCATGTAGAACCGAATGTGTGCCGTGGGAACATACAGAAATATAAATAACACTACTAATAACAACGAAAACAAGATTTAGACAGGCAAATACAATAATGTATTTTACTCGACATCTGAGCGAAGCTTTTGAACAGGCGTCCGATTAACAATACAACGCACATCAAGAGCGAGCCTTATCAAGGCATTGTCACGGCAAATGGCTTTGTAAATTGTAGGTAAAGCAAGCTCCGGTACGCTGTCCGTCGGTCGGTTCCGGTACGCGGCTGCGCTCCGCTGGAGTTCCGCGTTGACGAACTACGAGTCCCGAACAGCAGACTAATTTATCAGCAACCGGCATGATTGATCGTCCGGAACCGTGAATAATTACTGCCGGATGAGACTCGCTTATGCGGATAAAACTTTATTTGAGGGGAATACAAGGATCCCTCTATGCCCCATTAGGGCAATGCAGGAATAGACGGCGCTCAGCAGACAAGGTGCGAGAGTTCAGAAGAAAGCGAGGTCGCCAGGGGTCGTTAATACGCCATGACCCACCAGAATGACTTAATGAATCACCGAAATAATTTGACAAGAAAGGCAGCTGGCATGGGCGAGGGTGAGGTATTAAAATTTCACAAGCCAGAACTCATAATATCGATGGCCATTGATGTCATTTATTCAGCAGCCCATGTTTAATGTGCTTTTTTCTGTGTACGTCCGAGTTCTTTCTCGCTATTTCTCAATATGAGAATTATTGTCTATAAATAAACATCTTCCACGCCAGGGCTAAATGGACATACTCAGGCTATATTAACATTGTTTAATCATCAGTATCTATCCATTTGCTTATATATTTTTCAAGAACATCGTCCTTTTTATACAGACGAAAATATTTAGTGCTCTTTCATGCTGGAACTACTTATCATCAGAAAATCACACAATACTTCCCTGACGGCGAAGCAGCTGTAGGAAGAACCACCTTCACAGAACCCTCACTGTCATTACCTGAAATAGAAAGATATATATGTAAGAAATACAAGGAAAATGCACATATTATACGATAACACATGGCAAGTAAAGGAAATGCTGATGTGCAATTTAGAATACTTTTAGAAGCATAATGAATAAGGCAACACTTCGACCTGAAAGGTGGATATATTCAACACGGTCTCTGATCGCAATCCCCTTTTTATTTTCATAATATGAGGTATTCACTTTTCTGGTGAAGGGTAGTTTTGATGATATACTAATGAATGTTTCCCTAAGAACATCATTAAATCATGAGTTTGGGGTTATACTCGTATTAAAATCTGATTTTGCTGACTTGATATTTCACTAAACTAGTAATACTGGCGTACCAAATAAAACAAAGGGCGCAGTTCCCCTTCGCACATTGAGCGTATACAGATACAACCTTGTTATCTAGAGAGAGAGAGAGAGAGAGAGAGAGAGAGAGAGAGAGAGAGAGAGAGAGAGAGAGAGAGAGAGAGAGAGAGAGAGAGAGAGAGAGAGTCGAATGCCATTACGCAGAATACAGAACCACATTTGAAGTCGGTGCTCTGACCGGATGCAAGCTAAGCTAGCCAAAATACAGGCCAACATATTAACGTGTCAGCGACTCGACATTACCGCACGAATCCGAACATAACGTGAAGCTCTTTCTCTTACCGTTTGTTTTGTTGAGACGTGTTTCGAAGAATCATTACCAATTTCCACTACATGCTGGACTCACCCAGGGTCTGGCCTAGGCAACACCGTGGTTAGGGCCGGCAATAACAGAACTCTTGATTAAGCTTTTAAGTTATTTTTGAGTTTGAATAACTTTTTTCTTAGATAAATTACCTACACAAATTCGGTACCGTTTTCTTTTTTTATGCACAAACCGACGATCTTCGACTCGTCACTGTCATGTACACTCCCTCGTGGTTTGCGGACCGTGTATGTAGCAATTTTATTGTTAACCACACACTTCTTTGCTCGTATGACTGACCTCCCGTAAGTCTATTTTCTTGACCGTGCTCTGAGCTTACTGTTGGATGCTGGTGATTCAAAATGCCCGCATATCTGGACCTTCTGACGTCAGTCTAGTGGGCAAGGACAAATATTGCGAGAAACTGAATGGCATGATATGAATGATGTCATGAGGTTGATGTATATATGAATGAGATCATAGGATGACAGCACTATCAGGTACCTTGATGCAAGGGACGCTGTACGGTCAAATGAGATTCAATTATGTCAATATTGCGTGTGTAAAGCCCATGGAAGGTCAACACTACCTAGCAACAAAGTGTTTACGCATCCCGTTTTCTTTTTGTGGTTTGGCAAGTGAATGTGCGTTTTGTAAGACTTTTGTTTCGTTAATCCTTCTGTGTATCTTCGTCCGGACGATTCTTGTTTTATTACGTTATGACTGCATAATGTGTATCATTTATGTTTAGGACTATGGTAAAAAGGCCCTCAACATCATTTAGCACAAATGGAAGGCCTTTGAAAACATTTTTCTTTCAGAGTTTTCATGGCCAGACTATACAACCGCCAAACAACTTAACAGTGTAATTGTGTGTACATAAATATCGGCATAGGCCAGCTACGTAACTGCTAAACTGTTACCCCTTATTGCATGACTGAACTTAACGTCGTAAATATCTGGTGGGTTTGTTGTTACCATAAAACACAAATAAAACAGCAATAATTGGCTCGTAAAAATGAATCTGTCTAAAGTCGTAAGGAAGCTTCTGATTGTAGGAGGGTTGTTGCTATCGCTCATAAAGAGAACTTGGGTTCTGTCACTCGTAAAAAACAAGCGAGATGGGAGGGGCGGAGGAGAGCAAATGACATGCATATCACCTGTTGGAAATTACTTAATAACGAGATGCAAATGACAGGGTACTTCTTAATGCTGTGTGTTCTATGTTGTAACGTAGTAGTGCTTTGAAGAGTAAAATTTTGTCGATGATTTTGCCAGTGGCTTTCATAAAGAGTTAAAAGTTTCCATACAAAATAAAACGCCGAAAAGTTATTAACCGACATCTGAAACAGTCAAGGTAGTTATTCCGTCTACTGCAAGTCATAAAATTCATTTGTCGTGATTAGCAAGCAACATCTTACTCGACGCACACCTGTCAAAGAAAAGGCTCTCCTCTTTTGACAATGGTCGTTCAGCTGAACACAGATGGCCTCCCTCCCTCCCTCTCGCTGCCCCGCCCACCCCTCCCCCCTGCCTGCGCCATCCGACCCTAACAAGCATGACGTTCATCATCGCCATTCCCCGTTGGACTAGATGACTCGATTTTAATTACAGGTTTTATATCATACTTGACACTCGTAATCGCTACGGAAACTTACGGCCGGAGCCGATAGTAATTAGGGAGTACCTACACTTCCGGTGACCGGGGGAGATCGATACGTACATGGCCTAATTAATTACAAAGGAGGGTAGTTATTATCTCATTATAATGCCGTGTCCTTGCTCCGAAGACGATCGTTAAGTCCAAAGGAGTAATTGTGCAGACCTTCTTTGTCGAGGTTTTAGCTACCCTCAGTGCGGCTTAATGAGGTTCAGCAAAGGCAGATTTGAAGCTCGCCTTGAACCTCCGGCTTTGTTCTTAAAACTTTTCCATGTTTTATAACCGCATGCTCTATGTGGGTTTTATTTTGCTTGCGACGAAGAAAAACAAGGTATGAAGCGCTGTCATTTCCCCTAAATAACATTTTTCATTGTAGCTTTAAGGTGAAAAATCTTTAGTTGGATTTAAAACTTCGGTATAAATGTTTTTGTGAGACCTGTTGCGTCGATTGGCTGTACTCGTAAATCTCGCTTTTCCGGATTTCCAAACGGAAGTCTAACCTTAGCCAGATAATCTCGAGACTACTCTATCACCAAGTCGGAAATTAGTTCATGCTAGAGTAATTTCTCCAATAAGAAATACGTATTTTAAATGAAGCACGAGAGTTGGTGTGCCGTAGTTAGGATCATTATGGGAGAAAATATGCCGACACAAATGTGCAATTTCCTTTCAGCTTCAGTGGGCTTTCAAAGTGCTTTGTTTTCCTCTGCGCTTCTTCTTTGTTCTTCAGCAACTGTTATTGTTATCACGGTCGTCTGAGCAGCGAGGTCCTACCGCTCACACGCCATACGCAGACGCCCATAGACTGAGCGTTAAAAGTCCAGTGTATCCTTAAACTCCTACTTCATCATTTATTTTAATATGCAATCTTGGTGTTCGTACGCGCTCATACACGAAAAAGGAAGATAAAAAAGAGAAGCACAACCAGAAGGGAAAGAAAGAACTACACAAAAGAAGCGTCATCGTATATACGTATATAAGGAGCTTTTCCTGTCCCGATCCTCCAGCGGTGAGATCCGCGAGCGCAGCTTACAGACATCATAATCTTTAGCAATTAAGAGTGCCACTTATAATAAACAGCTAGTCATTATCTCTCCTCCAGACGCAATATATTGGGCCCCATGAGGTATCTAGCATATGCAAATTTCACGTAAACTTCCATAGGCAAGGGTAGGCGTTTGAATCACGACTCGTGTTGTGTGTGTGTGTGTGTGTGTGTGTGTGTGTGTGTGTGTGTGTGTGTGTGTGTGTGTGTGTGTGTGTGTGTGTGTGTGTGTGTGTGTGTGTATGTGTATAAGTCTACATAAAGGTTTGCTTCCCGTTCACCACACAAATGCCCTTAAATATAATAAAATGTAAAAAAGTAAAAAAAATATATAGTCTACCAGTTTTAGTATTCAGAACTTCTCCGTCGAGATTTTCCTTTCGGTAATTTTTTTCATATAAAAGGGGAGGCCAGTTTTATCACTGAAATATCCACCAGCGGGCAAAGGCTTTATGAAACAGAAATTCTCTCAAAACAGTTTATTGGTGGACAATATATTGAAGGGTTCGGAGAAAAGTTTGATTGGCATAGTTTAACATTACAAAAATGGTAGGATTACAGAAAATAAAAAAGAGAGACAAAATCGCATTTTACAATAGGATTAGAATCAAATCATTACAGACAATTGAAAAAGTAACAGGTAAAACGTGATACAATATTGGCATAGCGGAAGTACGATACGAATTATTGCAAAGAGTCTTTCCATGAGAGGGGTGACTGTAATAAAAAGTGAATTTTCAAATATCATTTTTGTAACTGAAGAGTGAAGTATTAATGACGTCGACAGATATTGAAAGAGGAAAGGATTGTGATATAGATAGAGAGAGAAAAAAGAGAGAGGGAGAGAGGGAGAGAGAGAGAGAGAGAGAGAGAGAGAGAGAGAGAGAGAGAGAGAGAGAGAGAGAGAGAGAGAGAGAGAGAGAGAGAGAGAGAGAGAGAGAGAGAAGAGGATGGGAAGTAAGGGTGTGGAAAATTGGGAAGAGGTGAGGGAATAATTATTTTAACTAGAGTGAGGGTGAAACCGTCTTTTATCCTTCTCTTTCTTTACAGGGAAAGAGTGTGCGTGTCTGTGACGATCTTCATATCAGAATTTCCGCTACAATCGATTATGTTTCTGCGTTAAAAGAAGAAAAAGGCGAATTAGGAGTTGCCTGAAATGGCTATCTGAGGACCATCGCTGTTTCCTGAAGCACCGGCGAGGGTTATGCAGTGTCTCTGATAACTGGGAGATGGTTCAGCTAAGAAAATCATAATATTCAAATAAAACATTAAAAATAACGTGGCATGATTGCCGCTCGCCCTAGTGACCTGCCCTCGTCACGTGCTCTCCACAGTTGTTGCTCACATCAGGACCAACAGATTTTGTGTTGCATCATCGGCCAGGCACGGAGATCACTTGAACCAAATTGCTTAAGAGAGAGAGAGAGAGAGAGAGAGAGAGAGAGAGAGGGGGGGGGGGAGGAGAGGAGAGGGAGAGGGGGGGGGAGGGAGGGAGAGGAGAGGGAGGGGGGGGCGGGGAGAGAGAGAGAGAGAGAGAGAGAGAGAGAGAGAGAGAGAGAGAGAGAGAGAGAGAGAGAGAGAGAGAGAGAGAGAGAGAGAGAGAGGGGGGGGGAGGGAGGGAGAGGGAGAGGGGGAGGGAGGGGGGGGGCGGGGAGAGAGAGAGAGAGAGAGAGAGAGAGAGAGAGAGAGAGAGAGAGAGAGAGAGAGAGAGAGAGAGAGAGACTGACAGACAGACATAGTCAGGCAGACAGAGATGGAGACCCAGGGAGAGAGAGATCTGCCTTTACTATCACGCGCCTGCCGAGACGCCGTATTTCGCCTCAATTACTTGCCTGTCGCGATCCATCAGAAGGCCGGTGTTATTATTGGCGTATGATGACCCCTTCCTTTCCCCTTCCCCTCCCCCTCCCCCTAATTCTCGTGTCGCCCCCCACCTTGTTAACCTGGCCACGCCCTCGGCACACGGTCCCGGGGGAGGGGGTGGGGGGCACGATAGCTCGGTGGGGCGTGCAAAAAAGAGGTGTGGGGGGGAGGGGGGATGTTATCTACAGGAGGGCA
>NC_061830.1:19651662-19671662 GCF_019202785.1 Penaeus chinensis
GAAGTCTTCATCACGATCTTTTTCACGTAGATTATCAGCGTACTTCCTCTATGTTAATGTAATTCCTTAAGATCTTCCAGGCAACTACGAGCAGGTAGCCCAGGATGATAATCATGATAATTAGCCCGTTTGAGAGGCCTAACGCGGCTACTTTTCTGCTCGTATATTTTTCACGAAGGGTCGCGTTTTATAGATTATTTCGAAGCCAGACGGAAGGGCAGGTGCTGGGCCCGGATAGTTCATTGACAGCCGCCTGACGAACGGGAGGGAGACGGGCAGGGAAGCGCAGGGAGAATGAGGGGGAGGGAGGAAATCGGCGCGAGGGGGAGGGGCAGGGGCGAATGGGGGAGTACAAAGGTGTGGGAGGATGAGGGATGACGAGGACTGGCGCGAGAGGATGGGAGGGAACTATCCTGAGGATCTGCCCGACACAACAGCCCCGAGACATTTATCAGTTTCAATCGACCTTGAAATCATTACGTTCCCAAAGGCTTAAATAACAAATGCCAGGACTTCCCCAACGGTCCTGTATAAGTGTGAAACGAGGCAGATCTTTATAGTTCATGTGTTGATAAAGAATAAAGCAACAAATATATCTAAGAATCCCATAACAGTCTTTAAGTGGTTTCCTTTCCTTCCCAGAGTGAACCCAACCCCGTCTTACCCTCGCTTTAACCCCCCCCCCCGTACCCCACTGGCGGATGTGACTCCACCCCTTGTGTAAATAAAACTAATGAACCTCTAATTGTTCCTGGTATTGGTACTACAGGTGAGGGACGACCTGGCTGACACTCCACTGTCGAATTCTTCGCTGTCTCTCATGGGCTCCATTCAGTGACGTAATTGGTTACTGGGATCAGCGGAAGTGGTCGCGACTTGGATGTTTGTTGTTTCACCTGAGTCGAAGGCTGCTTGCACTTTCAAGAGGCGCAAGTGCGCTTTGTGTAAATATGTATGCATGCACGGATTATATATATACACACATATATATGGTGTGTGTGAGTATACATACGCGCACACGCACGCACGCATATATATATATATATATTCATACACACATATATATATATATATATATATATATATATACATTTACACACAATCTGTATCGATGCATTAATGGATGTATCCAAAATATAGAGGATGTGTATTGATAGTCGGTTCCTGTCTATTTACCCAATTGTGCAGCACTTTATTTATTCAACAATTTATTAATTCTTGATAAAAAAAAAAAAAAAAAAAAAGCGTAATAAAGTTTTCCTCAACATCTTTTTCCACTAATGGAGCTTCTTTTTTCTTTCTCCTCCTGATACATATTTTACTCAGAAACCGAAGATAAAACTCGTGAACGGAACAAATCAGGCCGGAGGGTCTGCAGGCCCTCGCGGCAGATTCACCGGAAAGAGCTCGGCCAAATCGGTACAAGAGTCTGGAATTGCGCGTGATCACAGGAAACTATCCTACGCTGCTCAAGAAAAAAAAAAAAAAAAAAGAATTGATAAAAAAAAATAAAAGAAAAAAAAGGGGAAAAAAGTAAAGAAAGAAGAAAGAAGGAAGGAAAGAGGGAGGACAAAATAGGAAAAAAATATCAAATAAGAAAGAAAGAGGAGGAAATTCATGGTACACGAGGATGATGATAGCTGGGAGAGAGATGGATCAGTTTAAATGCGCAGGAAGTGGAACGTGGATCTTTCCTTTTAGCTCTGTGCGTTCTTTCCTTTTCTTCTTCTTTTCTTTTTTCAATATAAGTGTTTGGAGTTGACCGTGAAAACCGATATCGCATGGGCTGAATGAGGCAGGAAGTGTTTGTCAATAAAAAGATAGTATAAGAAATTCTCGGTCTCTCATCTGTTCTGTCTGTCTGTCTGTCTGTCTGTCTGTCTGTCTGTCTGTCTGTCTGTCTGTCTGTCTGTCTGTCTGTCTGTTCTGTCTGTCTCTTTCTCTCTCTTCCCCCCCCCCCACCTCTCCCTCTCCCTCTCTCCCAAATACTTCAAATAGGCTTGACCTCTTGACTCTCCCACTCGCGCTCACCGTCCTGTCGGCAGGACTAAAGCGACCACAAGCACCGTAGAACAACACTTTCCTCCCAATCAACGGCCCCAATTAGAAAGGTCAGACCCATTTGCCCCCCTATACAATGCCCATATAAATGCTCGGCCACAGATACCACCACAAAACAACTACCTGAACAGCCCACCGATGATGCAACGACCACACGCGTAACCCCAAGAGATCAAAACAATTTCCTCTTTTGTTCTTTGTCTTATTATCACCTATCATTATTATTATCATCCCGTTTCGAGGTTATTTGCCGCTTCTTCGACCGTTTCTTCCATTCATTTTTGTAAAAATCTTTTCTTTTTCTTTTCCTCGTTTTTATTTCAGGTGGAGATAAACGGAGCAGGGAATTCATCTTCGGAATTTCTGCTCACGACCCCAAGAGGAAATCACTAAAACAACACTCTATTTCCTTGACACATGTGCACCCTTCTCACTTTTCTTCTTCTTCTGAAATCTGTCACATGACATTTTTGTGTACTCATCACCATCATCCACACTCATTACGCATCTTATATCCTCCTCCTTCCTTATTTTCTCCCCCATTTCTTCCACCTCTCCGTAATACAATATTCCCCTCCTCGCCTCGTGTTTCATCGCCAGAGCCGCGTCACCCGAAGGCCCTCGCCCGAGACCGAAGGGCCAACGGGCGAGCGAGTGTCACTGTGGCAGTTCTTGCGGCGTTGTGGTGG
Organism: Penaeus chinensis; assembly: GCF_019202785.1. NCBI lineage: Eukaryota > Metazoa > Arthropoda > Malacostraca > Decapoda > Penaeidae > Penaeus > Penaeus chinensis. Next base: position 19,654,413 of record NC_061830.1, read on the forward strand.
CGGCGGCGCGACAGCTGTGGTCAAAGGTTAAACCATGAACGGTGTCTTAAGGTTCTCCCGCCACGCCTCTCGGGGTCACGCCGCGAGCAAGAGCTTATGGGAGCAAGGAAGGGAGAGGGGAGGGGGAGGAGAGGGGAGAGGGAGGAGAGGGAAGGAGGGAGGAGGAGAGGAGCCGGGGGAGGAGAGGGAGGGGATGATGGAGGTGGGTGGGAGGGGAGAAAAGGAAGAGGGGGAGCGGGGAAGAGGAGGGAGAGAGGGTGGTGTTGGTGCGAGAGGAGAAGGATGATGCAGTGATAAAAAGTGGGATGTGAGGTAAGAGAAAGGATGGACACAATGAGAGGGAGCTTTTAAAAGTTTCGATGAAGTTGCTAATATAACAAAGAAGACTACGAGGCAAAAATATTTATTTCCACAAGAAATGGGAGCACCAGAAGAAGAGAAAATAATGGAGCCGTCTCTAAAATTACAAATCCCAAATATATGTGTGTATGTATATATATATATATATATATATATATAGATAGATATTTCTATATATATATACATATACATATACATATACATATACATATACATATACATATACATATACATACACATATAAATATATATGTATATATATAAATATATATATGTGTGTGTGTGTGTGTGTGTGTGTGTGTGTGTGTGTGTGTGTGTGTGTGTGTGTGTGTGTGTGTGTGTGTGTGTGTGTGTGTGTGTATGACAAAAGAAGAAAAGCAAGAAAATTAATGACAAAAGAAAAATATGTGAACGTGTGATAAGTGAAATTGAGGTGAACGTGGGTTGAGTGAAGTTTAGGTGTACTCGCGATAAGTAAAGTTTAGGTGAACGTAGGATAAGCGAAGTTCAAGTGAAGTTTATGGTATCGGGTTTACTGTGGGAAGACAGAGATAATAGTGAGTTCGAAACTGAAGTAGATTAGACTCCATTTTGCTCATTTTCCTTTTGCTTATGGAGTCTACGTTTCGGCCTGAATAATCCTATTGAATAAACTCTTGGCAAATATTGTCTTCGTAAAACTTCTAGGACAATCAAGGATAAACATAAGTAGTCTCTCTCTCTCTACATACATACATACATACATACATACATACATGCATACATACATACATATATACATACATACACACACACATATATATATGTGTGTGTGTGTGTGTGTGTGTGTGTGTGTGTGTGTGTGTGTGTGTGTGTGTGTGTGTGTGTGTGTGTGTGTGTGTGTGTGTGTGTGTGTGTATATGTGTATATATGTATATGTGTATATATATGTATGTATGTGTATACATATTCATATACTTATATATATATGTGTATATGTATGTATATTTATATATATATGTATTTGTATGTATATATATAAATATATATATATATATATATATATGTATATATATATGTATATATATATATATATATATATATATATACACATTACTCTTTCAATTCCCTCCGGCACCTTTTCTTTCTATCCTGTCTCGATAATACGAACCTCCCTCTACTTCCTCCAATATCTCTCTCCCTCCGTCTCCCTCCATCTTCCCTCCTCCTCCTCCATCAATCCCCTCGTCCTAGACAATACAAGAAGACGTCACGTTTCGGCCGTAGCGTCCCCGGGACCCCTGGGGCGCGCACACCCCCATTAGCTTCCTCAAGAACGTGACGCGGCCCTTCTTTACGGCAAGTTGTGGCCAAGTAGGAGAGGGGGCGCGGGGGGGCGGGGGGAGGGGAGGAGGGAGGACGGGAGGCAGGGGAGGGGGGAGGATGGGAGGCAGGGGAGGGGGGGAGGGAGGACGGGAGGCAGGGGAGGGGGGAGGACGGGAGGCAGGGAGGAAGGCGAGGAGGGAGGACGGGAGGAGGAAGAAAGGGAGGAAGGAGGGAAGAGGGGGAAGGAGGAGGAGAGACAGGGGAGGAAGGAGGGAATAGGGGGTGAGGGAGAAGGGGAGGCAGGGGAGGAGGGAGGAGGGGAGGCAAGGGAGGAGGGGAGAAAAAGAAGCAAAGGAAGAGGCGAGGGAGCGAGGGGACGGGCTGAGCGGCGGGGGAGGGGAGGAGGGGGTCACAGACAACCTCGATCGGGTCGCGGGAGGCACTGGAGAGGGGGGGAGGGAGGAGGATGGGGGTAATACGGGAGAGGGGAGCGGGGAGGGTAAGGAGGTGTGGGAGAAGGGTGAGGGGAGGGGAGGGGAGGGGAGGGGAGAGGAGCACGGGTCAGGGTAGGTATAAGAAGAGAGGGAGGAGGCAAGGGAGCGAGTAAAGGAGAGGACGGAGGGGGAGAGGAGAGGAGGGGGAGTAAGAAAGAAGGAGGAAGAAAGGAAGGATGCTCGGCCTGAATTCTTTCTTTAGTTATTAGTTTACTCTTAAGGCGCACATCATCGTCCAGGAAAAAGTATATATATATCCATTCAAAGGAAATTCCCGAGACAGGTGTCAAGAAAAGCAGGTTGCGACGAAGGAGACGGTAAAGGGGAAGCCGTCGTCCGTAAAGGTCTCAGCTCTGTTTGTGAACACCTGTTTGAACACCTGTGCATAAAGCCGGTGATGGGTTCGGGTAGAAGGCATGAGTGAGCAGAAGGGGAGGGGGGAGAGGGCAGGGGGAGGGGAGATAGAGAGCGACGCGGGGAGGGGAGAGAGGGAAGGGGTGAGGTTTCAGCGCCATGAAGAACTTCGATGCAAATCAACATTAAATCGCTTCTTGTTTGGCTTCTACATCGTCTGTCGCACTGATTAAATTAGAGACGTATTTTACTGTTTTTGAGATCAAACCACGATGAATATTCCAGGAGTATACACTGGCTGTAGGTATTATTTTATTTATTTTAGCCATAATGCTAGGTGAGGTGCGCATGATAGGTGGGCGTGGGTGGGCGTGGCGGCACCCCAGCGAGTGGGCGGTGCTAAGCGGACTCTCACAGCGGGGGGCGGAGCCATACCCTGCACGCACCACCACACTCCGCACAAAAAGAAACCAATAAATCGTAGAACATATGGTACAAATACAACAAAAATCAACACTCAAGCAAACATGCAAAGCTGCGAAGAAGACTTGAGCACGAAATGAATAATGCTAACGGTAAAGAGCCGGGAACAAAGAGAGGGAAAAGAGATGCAGCAGCCGAGCTCCCTCACACACCGTCGCGACCGCCAAGATGCGAGGCAAGGTGATCCCCACTCGCGCGCTGTCCTCTTTCTGCTTTCTTTAACGCCTCGTCCCGGGCTTAAATTTGCTTACAGACGTGAACGTAAATCCTTCCAAAGTCGTTGAGTATCGTGGAGCACGTAGGACTCCCGAGACATCCAAATATTCGCGAAACAGCCGAGCAAAAAAAGTCGAGCGTAAGAGCAGCGTCGCTGTGTCGGAGCCGTATGCTTGACGTCGCGTACACAAGCGCTGGATACATGCAAGTGAGGTTTTATACGGGAATACGATCTCTCGCCTTCCCTAATAACTCCTTTATATTGCTCATCAACATGTCTTTACTCATAAATTTCCGGAATCTGCACACACACCGTCGCCGTCCGCTGTTTTCTGGAGAAATATTAAGCAAAACATACTCGGCGGGAGTCCTTGCCGGCAGAGGCAGAGACGGGGATCAGAGCATTGAAGATATCACGCGGAGTAAACCGTGTTTTCCCTTCCACTTCCTCTCCCTTCCCTCTTCCAAGAGTCTTTTCTGTCATCATATCTCCTTTAAACCGCACTAAAAGAGGCACCCCTCACCCAGTGCTATTTTTTCCTGTAAAAATAATAAAAAATAAGGAAGTAAAGAACTAAAAAAGCTCCTCTACTTCGTCTATCCCGCAGCCACTACAAACACGTCCAGGAGGGGATACTTGGCTAAACTTTGTTAGCTCGCAGTAAAACCTCATGGCCAGTGTCTGCTCCATGGTGGTTCAGGGATACTGGAGACCTCTCTGTATTTCCTATTCATGGTGTCTAATAAATATGTACGATGAGTAATGATAACCACAATTTGCAAGTATAATGAATAGCCCACTAAATGCTGATATCAGAACTTCCTCTTTTAGAATAGTCTATACGATACGATAAAAACTATTTACAACAAATTTTCAGTTGTATATTTATTTTCAACACGAGTCTCATTTCCTTTCTATCAGACTGATGACATGACCTGTCGACGTCCAGTTACAAGCGTTGTCACAGCTCGTTTGAAATGTTCTAGTAGCACTGAAAGTAACGAATTTACTATGCATTTTTCCGCGGGTTACGATGCATGTGGAATAAATCAACTGGACTCTGTAAACAGCAGGCGAAGAGCAAAGCAAGAGGGAAAAACAATGATTTAATAAAAATGAAAACAAGAATGCACGTCCCCCTCCAAAAAAGGCAGAAAAAATACACGGGATTTCCATGTATCACAGATCAGCAAATCTCCCCTACAACAGATCGATCAATTACTACACAATCCATCATTGCCCAATTACAGTCAGTCCTCGACACTATGACACCACTGTCGTTTGTGAAAAGGGAATGGCGGGGGTCTTCCGTGGGGGTTGGGGGAGGGGAGGGGGAGAGGAGGGGGAGAGAGGGCTGTGGGCACAGAGTGTGGGGGGGGGGGGGGGAGTCGAGGATGGAGTTACATTGTCATAAGGAAGAGTGAGGAGCACGATGGTCAGAAGATCAAAATATAGAGGATAAAGAATAATAAGAGCAAAGAATATCCATAATGAAAGGCCGAAGAGCAAATATTTTGAGGAGCAGCGACCAGTTGGCGCAGTACTTTGCCGATCTAGAAAGCGAAGACGAGCAAGGGAAAGTCGAACGAAACATATTGGATATCGAACGAAAAGAAAACAACAGTTGAGCGGGGAAAATAAAGGAGAGTAAAGAAGGAGAAACTAATAAACTCGACACAAAAAGGGGAAGTGTATTCGTTGCATTTCCATTAATTTTTTATGGACAGGAAAAAAGAAAGAAAGAAAAGAAGAGAAAAAAAGCGAGGGCAAAAGGGGAAGTTAGGGAAACATTTTTATCATTATCATAACTCTGTGTACTTATGAGTTGGGATCATGAGTGAGCGAATAAAATACAACCCGAAAAATTATGGAATTTGTCCAAAAGCTGTTTACATTGTTTCTTGCTTGTTTAAGCGGTCATTACTTTCAGTTAACTGTTTATGGTTGCCAGTAGCATATTTTGCGTCGGAAAACTTGCTGACGCAAACAAACAAACAACCACAAAATGAATCCTTTCGATCATGACGGTCGAAAGAATTAATTATCATTTGTTTGTTTGAATACTTATCTGGAAACAAATCTAAAAAGAAACAAAAATATATATAATTAAAAATAATTTGCATATTTCCCATCACCTGGCGGAAATTATCTGTATCAAACCGTCGATGTAAAAGATTCCATTCAACCACTCGTATTGCTTTGTGTATTGCCCTCCCTGCCCCACCCCGTCACCTCTCCACCTCCCTCGTCCACCCTACTTAATCCACCTCCACTTCCACCTCCCCGTGACTTTACTGAGGGTTGGCAGGTGTCTGAGGTGAGGGTGGGTGTGGTGTTGTTTATAGTGGTATTGTCTCCCAGCCATCTCGCCGACAACGTGTTTCTCTTTTTAACTCTCTAATTGTTGGATCCCTGTCGTAGCCACGGCCTCCTCGGAATGTTTATTGGGCTATTGTTCGGCTGTTGTTTGATGCTTTTGTAAATTCTGTTATTAATCGGCCATGTCGCGTGAGCATACTGCGAGATGTTGATCGAAGAACGGAGCGATATATTATGAAAAAAATGGTGTATTATCAATCATCTGATCTGTTTGGAGATCATTTAAACTATTCGAAACGACTTGATTTACGAGATTGTTCCAGAGACTATAAAACAGGGAAATATCGCCATATAAATAACTGGATAATAACTGGATAATATTCACCGACTGTTGGATGTTAGTAAGGCCAAATATAATTTCGTTAGTGTTTTACAGTAATAACAAATACTTGTATACGAGAGAACAGAGAAGAGAAGACAAGACAAGGAAGAGTTTTCACGATATTGTTTACCCATACACACACACACACACACACGCACACACACACACAACGAGAGAGAGAGAGAGAGAGAGAGAGAGAGAGAGAGAGAGAGAGAGAGAGAGAGAGAGAGAGAGAGAGAGAGAGAGAGAGAGAGAGAGAGAGAGAATGAGAAAGAAAGAGAGAGAGAGAGAGAAAGTGGTGTGTGTGTGTGTGTGTGTGTGTGTGTGTGTGTGTGTGTGTGCGCATATACATGTGTATACATATATATACACACACCATATATACATATATATATCCTATATACATTTGCATACACACAATATATATACATTATATAATATATATATGTGTATATATACACATGTGTGTATGTATGTTCCAGGGATATGCGATTAAGCGGAGCAACGAGTCTGTTGGTTGCAAAGACTACGAGCAAGTCCCAACGTCCTCGGGCCCCGGGGGGAGGGGGGCCCATACACCCCTCGCCCGGCCACCCAACAAGGATTTGGTTACCCTTAAACATCTTTTTCCCGTGAGCTTTTTCAACAAACAAAAGAGACACATCTCTTAAGTTTATTACCGTGACGAGGAAAAATCAAGAACAAATGAGGGGGAGAATCCGTTAAAAACAAAACAAAAACAAAAAGAATACCAGTGTGGTTCCCGATTCGAGCATTAAGAAAGCTAAAAGTTCTTTTTAAAAAAAAGTCTTCCATAGACTACAAAACTTTTTTTTTCCAACGCCGCTGAACGACCATTTGGTGGCCATAAGTGGACCATTCGTTACTGTCTGAGATCAATTAGGTTGTTCCGATCTATTGAGGATCTGGGCGTTTAGTTAGTATAACAGGATATGTTTTGGATTTTTTTTTTCTAGTAGTCTTCATTTGACCCAACAGAAGTACTGAAGAGGAGGTATGTTTTTTGTTTCTTTTATCTGAGATTGTTCAGATTCAGTTACATTTTTTTTTTTTTTTTTTTGTATTTCCCAAAATGTGTCTCTTTCGTTCACACTGAAAAGTAGGCCCGTCTTCAGTCTAATTCTAATCTAAAGTCATATATTTACCCTCCCCCCAGAACTATTCGCCAGAAATCCATGACTGCTATCAACAAATGATGATGTTAAAGTTCCCCACGCAAGGACCACCAGATCACCTGTAACGCCCTGGCGCTAGTGAGGTAATAGGAGCAAAGTTAGTCACGATAACGTTCCCTTGTCAATACAGAAAATTATCCACATATCGTCTACCTTGCCCCTATCATGAGGTGAACATACCGCCGGCCTGTCCTGACATGCGAGCCTGTAATACAACTGCTCGACATACACGCACTCTGTGCTCTACGCCGATATATGATTGTTTTTGGAGTAATAATGTGATGGGAGTCTTACAAAGTAGTTATGATTGGAGAGCTAATTATTGGGTGTTCTTTTCAAATGTGTTTAAGCATTTTTTTAAATAAATTAATTTATTATAATATTTTACGCGTTTCAGGAAACGCGTTAAAAAATATATTAGAATTTCAGTATTTAATAGAATATTATCGGACAACTTTATCGTCGAATGTTTGGAACTTTAGATGGTTTCACTTTTAACATTTAGTTGGCATGTTGAAATGTTTTGTTTTCGAAGAAAAACTCAGAATTAAATATGTACGCCGTCAATTGCATACCATTAACGGAAATCTGAAATGCAAAGACCACTAAGTTTTTACCCTTTTCTGAGTTTTTAGGTAGCTACAAGAATTTTGCATATGATACTTAAGTGTATATATTATCAGTGCCTGTATCTTGATATAAAAAGTCATAAATGTATCTAAAAGACTATACTTTATTTGTATCAAGATGAATCTGAATTATTAAAACAAATATCTGTGAGTGCTTTGTGATTGTCCGGCGTTTAGCAGCCGGCCTGGCACAGGACGCGTTTCTTGTGGACTCGGTTTTTCCTCCTGACATTACTTCTGAGCTCGTATCAAAATGAATTCTAGAGAAATCTTGGCGAAACCTTTTAAATATCATAGTGAATTCTGGAAAGATCTAGATGAGGCCATTTTTTCAGTACTGCAGCAGTGTAATAAATTTTGCTTAGTCAAACGGAAATTCTTTTCGAAGAACGGTTATATGTATTGTGCTGTGTTTTTTAAATCCTTTCACATTAGAATTTCTTACACCATCAAATACGTTTATAAGTAGAGTATATTTTATAATCATAAAGTGGTAGGGACGAATCTACGAATGATGTTATGCAAATTAATTTTATCTATATTTCTAAGAAATGTAGATCAAAGTATCATTAATTTAATGTTACTGTTTAAGAACTATTTGTGAACAGTTCGGCCTTTGTGTGTGCTACCGTCAATCTGCTAGGACAAAGACACTGTGTGTACAATACGTGACTGTAGCTATTACTTACAATTGACTCATAAACAATTCACCATAGATCCTCATTAATCACAGGAACCAATACATATATGTGTAAAAAATAACGACCACGGAAAATGGGGCCTTCGCGTGAACGGTAATGCTTGTTGAGTAGTTTAGCTGTGTAACCTAACTACGGAGTGGACAGGGCATGTGAACGCGTGTACATGCGAAGTTGCTGCTCTCAGTTTCCTGCCAGCCTTGAAATCTTGAATATTCTGAAAATCTGGTATTCTGAATGGCGATGAAGTATGTGAAGAACACGGCCGGAGCGGACATCATGAATATGAAAATATTGCTTTTAACTTTTCCATGTTCTTCTTCCCGTTTTTGTCCGAAAAGTAACTTATCGACATGCGTGAGGACTAACACACACCGCCTCCATTAGCCGCAACACAAGAGCGCGGATATAATATGCATAAATACTAAAATATAGAATAAAGATGTTCCTACAGCCAGAGCATTTGCTAATGCATTCAAATGACACTTTTTGCCGATTTTTCTCCGTTGACAGGAGGATTTATAGCCTCCAGGGTTAATGTTCATAAGAGGCTTGCTAAGGTTTATTTGTTCACATTCATATTTCTTTGATTTCTCAAGTGGAAGAAAAACAAATGGCCGTAAAGGAATAAAATAATATGTATATAACGATCGAGCAAGAATAATGCTACGATTGGGCAGAGCAGAGAGTAAGGGAGTTAAGCAAACAAAAATAACTTCACGCTTTATATCCTGAATCACCGACTAACCTTTAAAAATAACTCCGTATGACACAAAACCTGTCTCCAAAACTTAAGTAAACATATTATGTACCACTACACTCTTCCTCGTAACCCCCAGTGGGGCGGGAGTGTATCCAACCCCCCTCCCTCCCTCCCTCCCCCCCCCCCCCCCACCCGCCCCTGCGCCAGGCTACCACAGAGGTGTATATAGAGGCTACACTGGCATGGGACCGCTCCAAAACCTTCGCTCGTTCTCCGTTCGCTGATCGCATTTTTAGGAGAGCGGAGTTCATTTGTATTATTCCACGATGGGATACGAGGAGAGTTGGATTTTTTCACTGATGGATATACGTGAATTTCAGATACGAGCAGATGATGTAGCTGGCGAAATCGCAGCGAGTACGGGGCGTTCAGTGGGAAGATGGTATGACAAGAGCTGAACGATCTCGCGCCAGACGCACCGTATCCGATATGTTTTGAAACTCAGAACAGGTTTCGGGAAGACTTACTGCACGAGACACTGTCACCTATAAGCTGCCGGAAAACTCTCTTATTATTAACTAAGTAACCCAAATGTATTTATTTGCTACGTTTCCATTTTTCCTCGTTGTGCCGACTGAACTCCTAAATTATCCGGCGTACCTGGGAAGTTTATTTACATGCGGGATTTTTTCTTCCCAGCGAGATGTGGCAGCTTCCCCCCAGTAGGGAAGTTCGGAGATGGACATCAATGTAATTGAAACTTTGACCGGTACGTGACACTGGGGTTTAGTCCGGCCTGGACGCACCGCTCCAGAAAACTCTTTATTTTATTTTCTCTTCGTACGTTCAGTGTTTTCGTTTACTTCAAGGCTGTGTGTTATTATCAATACTGTCACGGTTGGACAATAAACCTCTTTCCTTCAGTAAAGTTTTATTTATATATAAAACTTTTTGGTTGAATGAGTTAAAATTATATACTATCATGACAACCATCATATGACTCGTAGCGTCACAAATCAATGTGTTTGGCTGTCAGTCCGCTACGCGCTGAGCTCGTAGGTGTAAGTACATATTGCCGAAACTTGCAGACACTTGTGGGAAGGAACGAAGGGGCAGAGGGGAGAGGGAGAGGGAGAGAGGAAGGGAGGGAGGGAGGGAGGGAGGGAGAGGGGGGAGAGAGAGAGAGAGAGAGAGAGAGAGAGAGAGAGAGAGAGAGAGAGAGAGAGAGAGAGAGAGAGAGAGAGAGAGAGTAAGTGAGAGAAGGGAGAGAGGGGAGAGGGAGGGAGGGAGGGAGGAGGAGAGAGAGAGAGAGAGAGAGAGAGAGAGAGAGAGAGAGAGAGAGAGAGAGAGAGAGAGAGAGAGAGAGAGAGAGAGAGATAGAGAGAGAGAGAGAGAGAGAGGTTGAAAAGTACACTGGTCGAGCCACAGAACTAACCAAAAAGTTCTGGAAAATGTCTAATAATTTTACCATTGAAAAAGTTGGCAACCATAGCTGATGTGAAATGTGTCATAGAAAACGCACGCCGACCTTGGTGGCAGTTGATGCCTGATTCCTTTGATAACAAAAAAAGAGAAGAAAAAAACTTAAAGGTTTAGTCAAATATACTCAGACGTTTAGACTTTCTTCTATGCAATTCACATGTTTTAGTTTTTTCCCTGCAAACATCTTCTTTTGGCGCTCGAATCACTAGCAGCTTCAAGCGAAAAGGAATGAAAAAGAGGATGAAGCTCATAGAAAACGAGCGGTGGGTTTGTGGAAGGGGGGACTCCTCCTGTGACCGTCAGATGTCAATCGGGTGAGAGGCGCGATGCGGCGTGTTGGGGATTATCTTTCTGCCCGTTCTTCTCCTCTTGTGTGGGAAGGATCCGTGCCTCTCCGCGAATCAGATTTATTTCAGATTAGTTCATATGTGTTAGAGGAACGTGCAGTGTTGTGCCAGTTATTATTATGACTTTTTTCTATTTTTTCCCCCTCTTATATATCATGGCTTGTTAAGTTGATATCAAGTTCCCATGGATGAACTCGCTGTGCCGTTTAAAACGAAATTTCCCCAATAGGCATAACAGAAGAAAGGGGGATAATGATAGCATGAACTCAAAGGCAGTCTTACTCCTCGGTCCATTCCCACATCAGACTTACTTCAGATTAATTCAAGTTTCGATTTTCTGGTCTTCACACAGACTTGTCAAGAATATCGCCCTTTCCACCTCACGGTTTATATCTGTTCCATATGTTTTTATATCTTTTCATATGGGGGATTGCACGCCATTCATGAGTTCGGGAAATTGACGTAATTATGACAGCCAGTCACGAAAAGTCTTTTAATAGAGACTCTGCTCCTCAAATGCAGCTGCCAGTACAAAATCCCAAGCGGCAGTTCCGCAGCTGATCTAGATGGGAGGCAGCGCCAACCCTCTTTTTAAAGGATCAGCCAAGACTCTTAAGAGTTGAAATCCCTGCCAAGCCGCCACGGTGTGTGAGTCACGATTGTCATATTGTTCGTTGCTTCATTTATCCTTCTTGATAGCTTTCTTCCCTCCCCTTGGGGCATTTTCTCCTGTTTACCTCTATGAACATTTCGTAATTTTACGTCGTAAGAAACAAGTTATTCAAAGTAATTATGCTTACATACGTTCGGCTTTGTTGCAGGTTCCGTGGAGTATTTATTCATATTTATATATATATATTATTTTTTTTACAAAATTAAGTCCTTGTTTCCTTACATTTGGCAAAGGCGAGAAGGACAATGTTGCATTCTTGGCGCGCAAAGAAACGCTCATCCCTGCTGTCAACTTGTGAGGTGAACATTCCTGTATCTCACAGATGACGTCTCGCTCGAGAGTTACTTCCATGTAATTATAAGAATCATTTGCCGTTTACCGTAATTGTTATTACGTAAATCCCTAATTCAATACAGCAATTTCGGCGATATCTGTTGAGACGTCTTAATAGATTTTTTTGTATCAAATATAATATCCCCTAATGCACTCTGTAATAATAACTATTAGGAAAACACGAGGTGCTAGCAGTATCCTGCCACGCCCGAGGAGCAGCACGTGGAGTCGTGGCAGCGCCGGAGAGAAAAAGTTGAGCGACCCTCGGGCGGCCGGCATCGGCACCCCCGCCGCGCCTCGAGTCCGCTCATAACGTGTGCTTTATGTTTCCTCTCCCGTCATTATGCACTTACCAAACCTCCTCGCTACCTTGAATTTTGCATTTCCTTGTCCCGGGACTCAGCCATACCACTTGTTATCCGGCGAAGCAGTTTAACTCTTCCAGGCTAAAAATTACGTCGACTGTGGGAAAAAGTTACTACTATATGGATACCGTGAAAATTTGCAAAAAAACAAATATCACGCTGTTCATATCCTCAATATATAAAGTGACGGGCTTCTAGTATTGCCTAACCCTGGGATGTGATCTTTCCATTCTTTACTCCTTTCTGCTGTGTTAAAACACAAATATGTACCTTCCCTCCCATTGCTCTCCATCTTCGCTTCTTCCTCTTTTTACGCCCTTTTGTGCTTCGCCACTGTCCGTATGCAAAGACCTCTAGCCTTGCCATCCCCCTCTGCACACCCCAATCGCCCTGTCTGACTCGCACCTCTTCTGCCTTCCCTGTACATCTCCATCCCGACGCACGAGCCGCCGCCTCCGCCGCCTCCCCTCTCTCCGCACACCTCATCGAGAGCCGCTCGCACCCCACCATCGCCTCCCCTATCCCGCACGTCCGTCCGCGCTCTCCCCTTCCCCTCCCGGAGTACCTTCAGCTACCAATCAAGCATGTAGCAAAGAGGAGCAGCCGGTAGCAGGAGTCAATAGCTTATTCGTAATAGCCGGTCGGTCCCACGTAATAGCTGAGTAGTATCGGACTTAATAGGAGGGGTAATAGCTTCACTGTGTTCCGAAGCTAATAGCCCCAGTTTGCTCTGAACCTGTTGGCTGGCTGCTTATAAGGGACAAAATTGGTACAATTGTGTTTTGTGCGTGTATGTGTGTGGGCATTACGAGTGAAGGTAATTATTGCGGGCTGTATCGAGTTTTGGTCGTGATCTTTTTTTCCTGCTATTATACCAGGGTTTCGGAGAGCCAGTTGACCATGAAGGTATGCGAAATGTAAAGCCGAAAAAAGGCGCTTATTCGCTTCTCTTCCCGGACACAAAATGAACATTTCCCAAGCTCCTCTCGATGCCGTGCACTAAATCCTCCAATATAAGAACAAGACATATGCATCATTTGCGATTTGCGCTTCAATGGAGCAGCGTGGCCGGGGTGTGCGACGATTAATTATCACTTTGTGACACAACTCCCATCAGTAGAATGAGTTTCCGCTCAGCCATTAATAACTGATTGGGTCGTCCACGATGTCGATAGCGGACTCGATTCCCTTGTGCAAGATGGGATGCGATTTAGTGAGATTTGGTTCTGATTTTTTAGAATTTATTTTAAATGCTCTCCCGCCATGCGTACGGCTGACAAGTCCTAGAGTGAGCAGTATTAGATTCAATTTGAAATTAATTAATGATGTGACGCCACTGATTCGTATCACTGTGTAATTGATAGCAAGATAAGCTGGCGATTAGAGGTTCATTAATCATGTAACTCTGACAGGAGCAAAATATTGACAGGGAATGAGAAACGAAAAAAAGTACTAGACCACATGATGACATCATATGCATGAACGGGAATATATAAAAAAAACAAAAGTAATGAACACTGTTCACACCCGGACTCACTCTCAGCCGAAAAAAGGGGGGAAGTGGTGTCTAGAACGTGTAAACAAAGAAGTTTCCATTGCACCGTCGCCAATGCCCGGAAGCACAATCAATCCCTGCTGTCTATACCGCCTCTGCCACAATGCTAACAACTAATCCAGTAAATGGAAATTCCACCCTACTATGTTCCGTGGAGGGTGAATGGTTTTAATTTTTGGAAGATAGGGAAGCGATGCGGTATTGTGTGAGAGAGGGAACGAGGGAGAGTGTGTGTGTGCGTGTAAATCTGGATATGAATAAAAATGGGGAGGGAGAGAGTGAGAGAGAGAGAGAGAGATATACTGTACACGAGTATGTGTACGAGACAATATGGACAGGGGGAAAGAGCGAGATACAACGGAGGATGATGATTGGGAAGTGAGAGAGAGAGAGAGAGAGAGAGAGAGAGAGAGAGAGAGAGAGAGAGAGAGAGAGAGAGAGAGAGAGAGAGAGAGAGAGAGAGAGAGAGAGAGAGAGAAAGTTTCATTACATCACCTCTTCAAATGTACAACTACAACACGTACATACTTCCCTTCATATTATCCTCATTCAGTCATCCGGAACGTTTCGATCGGCCAAGAAATTTTATTAAAGTAGACACAGACGTTTCAACAGGTTGGTGCACCGAGGAGGGCTGTGAGGGGGAGGGGTGGGGGGAGAGGGGATCGATGCGTCATGGGTGAAAACCGATCAAGAGGAGGAATTACGTCTATCGAACTATTTCTGTTCTTTCTTTCCCTTTTCAATGATTTTCTTCACTTAAATGATGCTCTTGGTCAGTGCACTATAAGAGTGGTACCTGTATCGCCTGTTTTTTTCCCCTTCCTTCTTTCTTTTCTTTTCTTTTTCTTGTTTCAGCCAACATACTCAAACTAACTGTTTGGTTATGTAAATGTTGCATAGTAAAGTTGGCCGTAATCGAGTATGGAAATTTGCAAGTGGTTGACTCTTGCAAGTTTTCATACTGGAAGGGAATGCTGCAATACTTGTAATAAATGCACAGCGGAGTGGTGTTAAGGAATGCATGGGGAGATACTGACAAGTGCATGGCATTACCTTGTGGCAACAGGCTCGTGGGCTGCGATAATGGTGAACATTTTGTTGATTATGCTATGTTGCAATGTCGGGGGATGATCTATCTCATGTACATGGACAAGGGGTTGATCTAGAGGGAGGAATATGGAGAGGCAGAGGGTGAGGAAGAGAGAAGGGACCACGGAAGGAAGGGAGAGAGGGAAGGAGGGAGGGAGGGAGGGAGGGAGGGAGGGAGGGAGGGAGGGAGGGAGGAGAGAGAGAGAGAGAGAGAGAGAGAGAGAGAGAGAGAGAGAGAGAGAGAGAGAGAGAGAGAGAGAGAGAGAGAGAGAGAGAGAGAGAGAGAGAGGGTGTACATATATAAGGGAATACATACTGACATACATATATACATAAGTATGTACACACACATGCACGCACGCACGCACGCACACACACACGTACATGCACATGCACACGCACATATATATACAAAATAAAATATATACAAAATAAAAAAAAAATAAAAAAAAGAGCACGCACATATACGTATATGATCAAATAGGACACGCGTTATCACCGCAGATTACACGGAAGATGCAAGCGATAGTTGAACAAGAAAAGGAAATGTTAAGAATGGATGTAAAAGACGAAAAGGAACAGTCATGGTCGAACGACACAATAAACTTGATAAACAAAAGACAAACGACAGGCGATAAGTGCCTCTCCTGCTGGGGTAACGGACGCCGGGAAGGTGCTTGGCGAGGGCGCGGGGGTAAGGGTGGGGGGGGGGGGTAAACGCAGACGGGGGCGCTGGTGGGGCGTTGTGATGAATGTGTGGTCGGGCTTAGTGGTGTATGGACTGGGTTAGTGGTGACTGTCTGCGTGGTGAGTGAGTGGACGAGGGTGATAATGAGTGTGTAAATGGGGATGGTAATGAGCCCGTGGAAAGGGTGATTTGAGTGTGAGTGTGAGGGTGCGGTTAAGAGTGAATAAACGGACGGAGCTCACAGCGTGTGTGTGTGTGTGTGTGTGTGTGTGTGTGTGTGTGTGTGTGTGTGTGTGTGTGTGTGTGTGTGTGTGTGTGTGTGTGTGTGTGTGTGTGAATGAGTAAATGAGTGAGTGAGTAAATTAGTGAGTGAGCGAGTGAATAAGTGAGTGTATACGTGTGTGCGTGCGTGTGTGAGCGAGAGACTTGGGGGGTGCTAAGGAGTGACGTAAGGTAAAAGACGGGGAATCAATAGACAACGACAGCCTATCATTTTCTTGAAGACGGATCCTCCAATGGGGAGTCATTTTTTGGTCCTCGGTCAACCAGCACTTTGTTCCGTGGGTTAGTTTAATTTATGCTGAATACATTAGTCTCTGGTCTCACAACAGCTTCTTAGATTTTCGTGAAATGTATATCTTTTTTTCATTTAGCCTTATAATTAAAGCGCCTTATTGGCTAAATAGGCAATGTTGAATGATAACACAGGCCGCTATTAAACTCTGATCTGTTTTGTGGAAAGAGCATGATGTAATGTATAATTAAACTTGAATATTCTATGAACAACTTCTCACAATTCAGCCATGGTTCGAGCGGAGCCAGCATCATCACTGCTTCATGGTATTAACTCACTCACCATAATGTTCGTATTTGTGATTTGTATTATATTCAAATGAATCTTCGGCCTGTCAGACAGACTGTGCTCTGACATGAATCATAGACAATTAACATAAACAAAAACAGTGTATAAAGACTGCCGGTCACATCAGCAGGTAATGACACTACTGCAGAATTAGCATACAGATTGAGTCTAATAGGCCTACAACACGCAAAACCAACCGCAGAAAAACCCACAGATACTCCGGTACTATCCACAGGAAACCGAGGAGAAGGAAAGAAGAGAAATAATTGAAAACCCAACATTTATCAAAAAGACCATTATAATTCATCAAGAAAGATATTAGCGTCGAATTAAATAGGGGAACAGTGAGCCTACGAT
The DNA here is from genome assembly GCF_019202785.1 of Penaeus chinensis. Taxonomy (NCBI): domain Eukaryota; kingdom Metazoa; phylum Arthropoda; class Malacostraca; order Decapoda; family Penaeidae; genus Penaeus; species Penaeus chinensis. Next base: position 19,671,307 of record NC_061830.1, read on the forward strand.
AATCACCTGATCCTTTCTGAGCCATTAAAAAGAATGTAAAATGCCGCTATTAATATTTCCCCCTCGCTGTGGGCCTACGGCGGGAAACCGGAAGGTGGCAGTCGCGGCGGCTTAAGCAGCATGGCATCTCGGAAGCCCATTGGCTCACTGGCTTATTAACCGGCGTCCGGAGCTTCAGTTGACGCGACATGAAGTGAATTCTTTGATTTTTTTAATCACTTATTTATTTATTTGTTTGTTTATCTGTTCCTTCATTCTATTTCTTTGTTTAGTTATTTACTTCTGTTCTGGGAGTGCGTGCGCTCGCATGTGTTCGTACCTGCATTTAGTTGTACATACATAAATCAAACCATGAC
>NC_061830.1:19676662-19714162 GCF_019202785.1 Penaeus chinensis
TGCCTTTGATCCATGCGCTGACGGAGGAGGCGATGTGGCTTACCTGTTGAAAAAAGAGAAATATGATTAGGTGCACATCGATACTCGGTTTTATATAAAAAATGTGTACATGTATGTGTGTAATCATACACACACACACACACACACAAGTGTGTGTATGTGTATAGATATATATTATTTATACGGTATACTTAAATTCATATGTTCAATAAAAAGAAAAATATTTCAGAAACATGTATACAAATCCAGTATATGAAAGTAAGCATATTCGAGCTTGCGAAATAATGACAATGTTTACTTCAAGAAACATGGTTGAACCCCATGACCTGTCTTATCTTCGCTGTGGATTATAAACATCTTTTCTAATCAATACAACCAGTACCGGCGCCCGGCTCTCCCGTTCAACCGGATTTCCCAACTTCAGTGACAATGGAAATGCATCCAGGGTCATAGTCCCGTTGCAAGGGTGCTCTTTTGGGAGGAAATGTTGCTTAACTGGAGGTCTTTCCATTTTTAACTTTCGTGCTTTTATTCTCCTTTTATTGGAGGGTTTTTTTTTTTTCATTTTCATTAGTTTTTTTTTTTTTTTATATTTCGTTTTAAAATGTTGTGGATAATGCTTGATATGGTAATTTTATTTCGAATTCCTTATTGTCACTTGGAAATTAAAGTCTCTTGTTAATTCTTCCACAAACTTTTTTTTTTTTTTTTTTATCGATAGTTTACGCAAGACTGTAATACACTCGGACAAATATACGCTTAGGTGAGAGCAGTTCATAAATCCTTTTCATGAAGCACTTAGATGAGCACGGCACGTACTACAGAGCTAAGAACCAATCGTCTGAAAATGGCTATAATTTGAAACCCGCCCCTGAGCGCTAGTCAACTACCCGACCACGAGCGTTTGTGTGTGAATGTGTGAGTGTTTGTATTTATGCTTGTGGTTGTGTTTATGTTTGCGAGCGTTTTTTTTTTATTTTTTTTTTTTTTTTTTGCTTGGGTTTGTGTTTCATTTTGTTTTAGGATTAAACTTATTTTTATATTTTGCGTGTTACGGGTGTGTGTTTTCATATCTAGAGCAGAAATGCAATCCATGATGATTATAATAATAATGATGATGATGATGATAATAATAATGATAATAATAATAATAATAATAATAATAATAATAATAATAATAATAATAATAATAATAATAATAGCAAAAATAAGCAGAATAGCGTTCTGAAACACGAAAGTAAATGAACATGTAAACACCCCATTCCTCGACTTTGATTGATATGAGGTTCCTGGCCGCGTGCAGACATTGGCAACAGTGCGGCGTCGGATCGCGGCAGTGTTGGTAACAGTGGCGTCTCCCTTGGTCGGTGGTCGCGCGGTACTTCAAGGGCTTGCTGCTGCAGACGCAACAAGAGACAACATTAAGATTATCTGCAACACCGATGGGAAAATGGGCTGGTAGGGACGAGGTGTTTACGGGTCGTGTTATTGGCTATCAACCTGGTTAATGCGGCTCGTATGCATTTTGCCATATTGCAAGGAGCTCTAACTACAGGAAGAGGAAGAGGGAGAGGGAGAGGGAGAGGGAGAGAGAGAGGGCGAAAGAGAGAGAGAGGGCGAAAGAGAGAGAGAGAGTGCGAAAGAGAGAGAGAGAGAGAGAGAGAGAGAGAGAGAGAGAGAGAGAGAGAGAGAGAGAGAGAGAGAGAGAGGGAGAGAGAGAGAGAGAGAAAGAGAGAGGAAATTGACTTTTTTCTGCCCCCCCCCCCCCCTCTGTCGTAACTAATCGCTGTATTTCCATCACCCAATTCCTCTGAAGTATATCGGCGCCCAAATGACTTCACAGAAGAACAGCTGATCTGAGCCACAAGCGTGTGCCTGATTTCCCAACGGTATAATAATGGTAAAAAGCTCACACGAAGAAGAAATTCCGGTGCAATAATTACGTCATGCACTAGCCGAGGAAGAGAGCGGCTGGATCACCGCTAATTCGTTCTTCCCCTTTCCGTACAGACACGATACCGGAATAAAAAGTGAATCGTATTTTTTTTTTTTTTTTTTTTAAATCATACCATGTAAGGTGATATCACCTTCATTTTTTTCGCAGTTTTTGATCACAGCATAACAAATGATGTTCATTTTTACATTTTTCTTTTTCTTTTTCTTTTTTTTTTCTTTTTTTTTGCTAACGTCCTTTTCGAATTGGCGCAATCGCAATCGTGGCCTCCGTTTTCTATGCTTCTTGATGGGGATTGATGTTTCTCTTTTTCACCTTGACACAGACCTTAATAAATGACAGACGATCGTGTGAAATAATAGTAAATTCGGGTTCCATTTAAAGGTCCCCTGAAAGAGATATAAATAATGATCTCGCATAATCCAACGACTAAAAAGTACCCGGGAGAGAATATTAATGGTTCCAATAGTATATCGTCCTCCCTCCCTTAGCCATGCTCAACTCATTTCTCAAACAAGAAGTAAAAATGCGATTAAATCCCATTCAGAGCTTGCCAATCAGAGCCCTTTGAATTTCGGCCGAGTCTGATCATAAATAATGTATTGTCGCATATGGCTAAAGGGTTGTATTGAGGCGAGGTCGGCGCGGGAGCCAGAGTGGGCCAACGCTTCCGACGCCAGTCTTGACGCATGGCTTACGACCGCGCGCTTGATCTCGTTGACGCGCCGGGGTGGCGGCCGACGTTTCGGGCTGCACTGCGGCGAGGCTTTTGCCCAGGGAATGGCTGGATACAGCACATTGTAAAGAGGATATATATATACATATATATATATATATATATATATATATATATAAGAGGTAAGTACGTATGTGTGTGTGTGTGTGTGTGTGTGTGTGTGTGTGTGTGTGTGTGTGTGTGTGTGTGTGTGTGTGTGTGTGTTTATTTGTGTGTGTGCATGTGTGGTTAGAAATTGTAAAGCAAAAGAGAGAGAGAGAGAGAGAGAGAGAGAGAGAGAGAGAGAGAGAGAGAGAGAGAGAGAGAGAGAGAGAGAGAGAGAGGGAGAGATAGCGAGAGAGAGGGAGAGATAGCGAGAGAGAGAGAGAGAGAGAGAGAGAGAGAGAGAGAGAGAGAGAGAGAGAGAGAGAGAGAGAGAGAGAGAGGGAGGGAGGGAGAGAGAGGGAGGGAGAGATAGCGAAAAAAGAGAGAGAGAGAGAGAGAGAGAGAGAGAGAGAGAGAGAGAGAGAGAGAGAGAGAGAGAGAGAGAGAGAGAGAGAGAGAGAGAGAGAGGTCGATATGATCCAATACGTTAGTCTACACACGGAAATCCATCAAGGTGGAAATGAGAGAAAGTTCTAGATCAGGCTTTCCTTTCCTTTCGACATCACCTCCTCGTGTTTCTTTGAAGCGCTGATCGACCCTCGCCCATAGAGTTAGCCCGCTTTGCCGCCCAACATCAGAGATCAGCGTATCGCCGTTTTAATCTGCATACACACATTTGTTTGGATTAAGCAAGCGAGGGGAGGGGGATGGAGGACTCCGGACGCGGCAGTTTTTTTCCCCTTCTCTCCCTCCCTCGTTTTGCTCTCCGCCCCCCCCTCTCCCTCGTCTCCCTCTCCTACCCCCCCTCCCTCCCTCCTACCATTCCTCTTCTCGTAACCCTTCACCGTATTCAATTTTCCGATTGTTCGTATTGGCTGATACGGACGATCTGTTACGGTCAGGATTTTGTTGGCCGCTGGTGCTCGCCGGGCTTTCATCGGGTGAGTTATCGTCCTTCCGTCGGGACGCGCAAAGAGGTCCTCGTCGGCGTCGGGCTCTCGGTTCCTCCTGACGAGGCTCAAGGGCGTGGGTTACAGGAGCTTGTGGATGTTTACTAACTAGTAAACCCTTTTTTCTTTCTTATCAAACAATATTTAAAGTCTTCAGTGTTATATTTACAAAGCAAGGAGTGAAAAGATAAAGTGGAAGAAAATCGATGTTCTAGAAGGGGATTAAATTAGATTTTTCGGTATTCAAATTGGAAATAAAACCACAAGAACTCTAAAAAATGGCCAAACGTTGGCACTATTTTCTCGTCAACTTCACATTTCTCTAAACAGATGTTCTTTTGAATCTTTAAAAAATCAGAAAGACAAGCGCCATTACCTTCCATATGGTGCAGTCCACGTCACATTTGCATATTTGGTATATAGCTTGTGACAGAACATCATTTCATAGATGTATGGAAAGTTTATGCAGATGAAAATAATAATAATAATTGCCACAAAAAACTTTCCTTCTGCGATCCCACGTGAACAACCCAAGGCCCGTGAAGAACACCCATTTGGTACCGAAAGGATGTCAGGCTCTCGATATGACCGAACGACTTCTTACAAGTTCCAGATCATGTCCAACAATTGATTTGCCTGCGGCCGTTCCTCTTCGTGTCATAGAGCTGTGACTGTGTAAGCCACATGCCCCCTTCCCTCTCCCTCCCTCCAAACCCCTTCCTCCCCTCGCCCTCAACGCACCGGTGCAGGAGTTAATGTTGGTGTTGAAGTAGTAGCACTGATGAGGTGATTTGCGAGCGTATTCATGATGATGTGGTGGGGAGGACGCCAGGGGTGGGGGTGGGTCCGAGCCCCCTGCTATGTGGTAGATGGGAGCCACACTCCTGTTTGTTTTATCCTGTGTTGATTCTTAGTCAGGATTACCTATGCAACTTTGAATTTTGCCGCTGTTTTGGGATATCTCTCTCCAGTTGCGGTTAATATCCTAATGTGCAGGGGTTTGCATATTGTTTTCTAAAATGAATTCATCCAGAGACGATACAGGTTCATCGTTACATACATTTACATGAAGAGGAATTTCAGTAATTAATATTACCAATTTATTAGCGAGGCGAGTGAAAATGCTATCCCAAAATACAGCCGAACACCCCATTAACAATTATGAACATGTGTTAGTCATTAATGGTGCAAGAGTACAAATGATATCACTCTCTTTTATTGTATAAATATCACGTCATTTAAGGTCCCAAGGCGTTCACATCAACACGAGGATGAACATTTCCTCTGTTTTCGTATGTAACCGGAACTGACCATTTGGAGGAGATAAAATATGTAACGGCCAGATCATAATTGATGCTGCAGTTGCTTTATGCATTACTTAACGGCTGGTATACATTCATAAAGAACAGTCGGTGTTCATATTCACTATAGAGAGGTCAAGTTTCATCCCGTTCGAACACAACGTAGTGATTACTGTCTGTCTAACACTTTCGGACGCCGACTCATTCCGACGGAGTTAATTTATGAGTTTTTATTAATGCATAGGCTTCCTACTATCTGATTTCAAACCCTTATAATCTCACCGTAACGTTTAAATTCGTCTGGAAATCTAAAATAACGTAAAGGATTCAAAGGCGCTAAAGCAAATCCCAAATCGAGGCCAGTCTTCTATTTTAATAACATAAAAACGTATAAAATCTATACACCTAAATCAAAGTTGCGTCGACTTTTAATTCCCCCCAGCCTGATATGCAAATAAATACATATCGCTATTTAGCCCACAATCACACGCTTTAATGGATTACTTGTAATACACAAACGCTGGAAAATTATGAATAATTTGCTACATACCGGTACTCAGTGTAGCAGTATGAATAATGTTAAAATGTTCATAATCACACGATTTTCACACTGTCGTTGATGGCGATAAAATCACATATCATGTAAAAAGTTCAATATCTAGCGGAATGTACAATGCTCACGTAAGTTACCTGTAGTTTCTTGAGGAATTTTATTCTCACGTAATATTCTGATCTGTGACCGTTGATTACTATGAGGAGGTTCGATTGCGTCATTATTTGCGTCTAATTCTCAACTCGGGAAACTTTTTTCTTCGGGATAACTTGCAATATGTAACGGAAGATATCGCAGCGTGTGGCAATATTTAAGGCGATTAACACCTGCGTCTCAATCTGTGTGACACACAATCGAACGCACATCAAGAGCGATGGTTTTCCGCCTCCCCGTAATCTAGCTGATACATATATTTCAGTCCTTCAAAAGAAACCGATATACAACGCGGTTATAAATGGAGCTATAAACTTCTTTCTGCATATCAACAATCATTTGGGTTATAGTGGTGCCACGTTGCAAGTAGATTTTTTTTCCCATCACGATAAATGCGTGTCTATGATACATACAAATACATTGGGGTCACGGAGACAAACACAGCTACGCAAATACACAGCTACGCAAATACACAGACACACACACACACACACACACACACACACACACACACACACACACACACACACACACACACACACACACACACACACACACACACATACACACACACACACACACACACACACACACACACACACACTACTGTATAGGCAAGTGCTTACCGCCTTGTTCCCCTTCCTCCTTCCCACTCCCTCCTCCCCATTTCCCCAAAGAGCAGACAGCCTCTTCAGAAAATATTATCGGGCGCTTAAAAATTGCAAGCGTTAAGGAATGCTAGACTGGTGCGCAAGTTTTATGCTATGTGGTATTTAATTAATGGCCCAATCCTGATATTGGTTTTGTAGTTTAGAGTTTCATTAATTAATTCTTGAAAGTTTGTTCCTTGATTTTTTTTATTTCCCGATGAACAAGTCTGACTCATCCTCTGGCGTGAGCAAAGGAAAACGGCAGTTATTGGCGTTCTGTTGCGTATGTATATTTATATATATTTCTCTCTGTGTATACACACGCATATATATATATAGATAGATAGATAGACAGACAGATAAATAGATACACATATAGATATATATATTTACATGTATCCATATGCGTGCGTGCGTGTGCGTATGTGCGTGCGTGCGTGCGTGTGTATGTGTGTGTATGTGTGTGTATGTGTGTGTATGTGTGTGTATGTGTATGTGTATGTGTATGTGTATGTGTATGTGTGTGTGTGTGTATGTGTATGTGTGTGTGTGTGTGTGTGTGTGTGTGTAATCAATTTCTTTTCAATCAATAATCTTGCATTTGTCAATAAAATCGTCCAGAGAACAAAAACACTCTCCATACATGACTCGCAAAAACACCCCCAGAAACAAACGGAAGAGAAGAAGCGAAGGAAAAAACACAGGAAGAGCAAACAATAAGTTCCTATCACATTCTGGCTGACCCGATACAGGTTCCAATCCCGAGGGAGAACCTGCCCCGACCCGCACAGAGGCCCACAGATCACCACCAATTTGTCGTGGCCACTCCTCGCCCTGGCTAAGTATACGTTTTTTGTTATTTATTGTTATTTATTTCCGCGGATATTTCATGTGCGGTCGTCATTAGAGAAGAACGATTATGCTCACTGCATCTACTTAATAATTAGTTCGCCGAGCTTCACGGATAACAGATGGCAGTAAGAAATAGCAATGAGCGATAATTTCTGCACTATAACTATAACTGCCCACTAATACTGTGAATAATCATGAATAAGCGTTTACCTGCGTGCGTGTGTGACCAGATATATACGTGCAGGTTATAAGAAATTAATGTTTGGGCGTTCACAGGAGAGCGTTATTGGTTGCATGTCGGGACCACTGAAGGGCAACATTACAACTGTACCGATACACCCCCATACTATTTCTGTAGGATTGTTTATCGAGCGTATCCTGCATCTGTGGTCATGCGTATCTTGCAGCCTTGGATCATCCTGCGAGGTGTGTTTTGGGAAGTTTCCCTCTGTGTATTTTCTATTTCAAGTTTTGCATTGTCGATTCTGGGAATAATGGATTAACGGCTGATTTCTAAAGTTTTACTCTTTTCTCTCTCTCTTTTTAACATGTGTCTCGTATCTGCGCCTTTGTTTTGGTCTGTGTTTCTCATAGCTCGCCTTCACTTCTTTGCCCGTTTGTTTGTTTTTTAATCATACGACTCCCTCCGCGCTCCCCTTAATCCCCGAACTGCCTGTCTCTCTTCCATAGAAACCTTTCCCCGCTTTCCTCTGTCCTGTTCACTCCCATCACCCACCTCTTCTCCAGACCACCATCTGCTCCCCTCCTCACTCCCACCCAAGTCCTGTATCTTAGCCACATGTCTTCACCAAGTTACGTGTTCGTCCTACCAGCCACTATCTCATCGTCCTCCCTCCCCCACCCTCTCTCCCTTGCCCTGGGCCCCGCCTGGCCCACCCTTCCTGCCCACCCACACGGCTTTATCCCACTCTCTGAGCACCTCTGTCCCCCCTCTGCCTCCCCTCTCTCTGACCAGGCCTAGACACACACACACACAGACACACGCGCTCGCTCGCTCTCCCCTCTCCCAACCGCCCCTCTCTCTCCCCTCGCGCCGGGCGGGGACAGGGGCCCCGTCGTGGACCGTATTGACTGAAGATCATTGGGATTCCGTGGGGCGTCTCAAGAGGGTTTAGGACCAACTGACCATCAGCTCGAGGAAAGCCAAAGAGTCGATCTGAGGAGGTGGAGACAAGGCCCGGGCGGGGAGGGGGAGGGGAGGGAAAGAGGGTGATGTGTGCTCGAGATGATAATGGGAGGAGGGAGGGGAGAGGGGGATGAAGGAGGAAGAGATAAAGACGGATACAGGGAAGGAGGCCCGAGGGGGGAGGGGGGTTACAGGTGGATAAATAAGGTCGGACGCATCTCAGAATTAGGAAACAGGGGCTTTAAGAAGAACGATATAAAAGACGGTATCAGGCATACCAGTAATCGAATACATAGGTAGAAATAATAAAGTCCCAAATTAATAACTGGAATATAACAATAAGGAAATAAGACCAGTATCTATAAAGACATAACTCTGAGGGAATTAGAGAGATCAGAGACGGATACAAGGATGGTCGGGGTAATGATAGTGTAAACGGGAAGCGGAGAACAGGAGAGAGGAGGGGCGGGAACGGGAAGGAGGGAGGGAGCGAGGGGGGAGGGGAGGTGCTCGGATCAGTATGGGGGAAGCATACATCGAGAAAGGGAGTTGGGGGTCGAAGACAATGGTGGTGAATGTAAATGAAGAAAAGAATTACTCCTCATCATGGCTAAAGGAGATGAACACCTGTACGTCTGCTAATCGTTTTCTTCATCTTACAATAATAAACCCAAGCATGCCTGCTCGCTCCACCCCAGGCTACGCACACACGCATGCACGCAAACACAAACATACACTCCCGCACGCAAACACAAACACACACGCGCACGCATAAACACACAGTTACACCCAGAGCAACAGTGTGTTCTGATACGTCCATTAACAGTTATTGATCAATTGGTCATCGAAACCCTCTGGGGAACCTCTCCCTCTGGATCTTTCCCTTCCCTCTTTCCCCATTCTGTCCCCTCGTTCCTAATTTCCTGACACTACTCAATTGTTTAACGGAGGTAGCGATAACTTTCTTTTTTATGTGTTTGTTTTTTACTGAGCGATACAAACAATACTAGAAGTGAAGATGAAAAGCAGAAATACATGGAAACGAAAATAGGAATTCACCAAGGTTAGAGATTAAGGATAAATACACAGACTTCTATCAGTCGTAATAGAAAACGGAGTCAGAGATATAGGGAGATCTATAGTTTTAATAATGGAGATGGCATGAAGAGCAGCAGGAGCCCCCCATCATGGCCCACCGTGCAGGGAATGGCCAACACCCCCGCCTCTATCACTCCGAGAGGGCCAAGGGGGACGAGGGTGTTGATGCAGAGATGATATAGGACACAGATAAAAAGGGAAAATGTATTTCCTAGAAGAGTGTGGGCGAGGAAGAGTGGAAGAGAGGGAGAGGGAGAGGGAGAGGGAGGGGGAGAGGGAGGGGGAGAGGGAGGGAGGGAGGGAGGGAGAGGGAGGGAGGGAGAGAGGGAGGGAGGGAGAGAGGGAGAGAGGGAGAGAGGGAGAGAGGGAGAGAGGGAGAGAGGGAGAGAGAGGGGGGAGAGAGAGAGAGAGAGAGAGAGAGAGAGAGAGAGAGAGAGAGAGAGAGAGAGAGAGAGAGAGAGAGAGAGAGAGGCAGTCAAAAAGGGATTGACAGACAAACCGGTTAGAGTGTTCTGATCTGACCTGTCAATTCTCGATGTTTTCTATGCATTAGAGTTGACCTCTGACAGCGACCAAGCAGTCACGTGAGAACAAAGAAGTGGCAGGGTATGGGCATCCAAACGCAATCACACATGTATAACTAATTTGCTATAAATTTTCCAGCCAATGTTCATGATAGTTAATTCATCGCGTATTATCGTGCAAGACGTCGCAGAGTTACATTTGCAGAGTAATGAATAAACAGAACATTGGAGTCATGCGTAAGGCACGTCATTCTACGATTACTGTTTCATATCGATATGTCTAATCACAACTCACGTGACGTTTCGTTATGTTTCTACCTTTTTTTTAATATTCAGTAAATTACTTTGAGAGTTTCACTGAAATCTTACACTCCGGTGGAACTGAACACAAATAACAGAGGAAAAATTTCACACATTGCGAAAAATTCACACAAGAGATTACAGAATTACTAGGTTGCCCCTCCGTACAGGGTAGTATTAGGAGAGTCTAACCATGACCTTAAGTTCACTCTACCGTAAGGGTCGTTTTCAAGGTGTAAAGAAATGCAAACTAACCATTCTGAGAGTTTGACAAAAAGCTTGAAAACTGCACACTGTCACAGGATTGAGGGTCAACAGCGATTGCACACTGAGCAATACTTTCCACTCCTTATGCGTTTATAAAGGAGCGATTGTTTCCAAGTATTACACTACATCGACCTCTGCAACCTCCCCACTGCCTCCCCTCGTAGTTTACGGCTCTATATTTTAGCCATCATATAGTGTACGGGAGCCATAACAAGTCCTTCTGCTGACATTTCACACAATATGTCATGACGATAGATTATTTTTGTTTCCAGTTATGAATTATTGCCATTTGTCGCTTCGAAATTTAGAGAGAGAGAGTATTTTATTGTGTGGGCAGAGTAAACGATATTGTTCATGCATATACACTGGGGACTGAAAGCAATAATGTATATATGGAATAAAAAATATATATGCATCTAGAAAACGAAATAAAGTTAAACAACGATGGACGCACCCACGTGCAATCGGTAACTCACCTATTTAATCACATACACACGCACACACGCAAACAAAACAGACACACGCCCTCAAGCATGCAGCACATGCACACTCTCTCTTTCTCTTTCTCTGTCTATCTCTATTTCTATTTTTATTTCTCTGTCTATCTATATTTCTATTTCTATTTCTCTCTTCATCTCTATTTCGGTCTCTCTCTCTCTCCTCTTCTCCCCTCTCTCCCTCTCCCCCTCTCCCTCCCCCCTCCTCTCTCTCAAAACAAGAGCAAGCAGGTGGGCGCAAGTAACGTGAGCGCAACCGTCCAATATCCGCATTTTATTCCGGCGCTACAACACGAATTAATAAACGAACAAGCCCTTCCGCGCCCACCGGCCATCTCGAACCGAACGCGATTCGAATCTTGTAAATAGATCGAGCGGACCCTACATATTATAGCCGACTGGATTGTGATGCATCATACAGTATCAGACTCTATTACGGCGAGTATATTTGCTGATTGATTGGACAGGATACCGGGGATTAAGGATACCATAGTTGTTATTTGCACTCGCTCTTTCACTCTCTCTCTCTCCCGCGCATTTATTTCTGTATTTGCTTTGTTCGTTCATTCATTGCGATCGAGTTCATTCCCGCTGATAACCGGGGCTTCTTCTACTCTGACGCTCTTTGATCAAACCCCTCTTCCTCGCCCCCGTAACGTCACCTTCTTTGAGCCTCTTCCTCTTTCACCTCTTCCTCCTCTCCCACCTCCTCTTCTTCCTCCTCCTTCTCTTCTTCCTCTTTCTCCTCCTCTTCGTCCTCTCCCTCCTCTTCCCCGCAGTCAGGTTTCCTTTGCGCTACTATCCCAAGGCACTCGAACCCACTCCAGTCAATCACTTGAGCTCTCCACGCACACTTAGTGTTAGGGGGTAAGTTTTCATGTAGATTCAATTAAACAACGCCGTTTCCCTTTCGCCGATGGATATTAGCGTCGTCGATGGCGCGGAAAAGCGAGCCGCTGCTGAGAATATGATGATGAGACGTTCGAATTTTCTCGAAGATCGTAATCGGAGGCAAAGTGAAAGAGAGGAAAAAAGTGGAGGAAAGAATGGAAAAAAGTTCTTATGATGACTTTAATCCTCGCAGTATTCTCGTTAATATCATAATTGGCCCCCAAATAATCCTTGGCTTCCTCGCATTTTCTCACCAGAGGTTCGTTAGAGGTTGTCGAAAGGGGATTTTATAAGGATTTATTCACGAGCAAGTGTCCTCAAGACCACACAATTAAGGGTCTGAGAAGTCACTCCTTGCCGACAGTGTTACCAACCTCGAAAGAGAACTTAAATAAAAGAGAGAAAGAAAGAGAAAGAGAGAAAGAAAAAAAGAGGCGAAGGGAAAAAGGTTACTGATTTTCTTCCGGCTTTCGTATTCACAGATACTTTTCCATTAACAAAGCTACGTTCTTTAAATATCTTGTAAGTCTCTGTTAAAGTGCGCTCAGGGGGAGGACTCCTGGCGCTCTGCCCCCTTCTATTGACTCAGTGGCAAAAAGAGATAGTCTCAAAGGCGAAAAATCTTAAATTGAACACTTGAAAAGTACTGCTTGTTTGATCTGGCCATTCTCCCACACAGGTCACGCGGTTCTGAAGACTGAAATGCAATGATAGACCATTAAACAATTTTCTTGTCCAGTGAATTGTATCTGGTGTTGTCAATAACATGCAGGGCGCTGATCGGGAGAAATTACAGGCGTTAATTACAATCCCCTAAAAAAATGATCAAAGCACGTAGTAATTATGCTATCTATAAAAAAGAGAGAAAAAATTATTCTAGAAATAAGTATTCATCATATTTGTGTGTTTGTAATCTTTTATTCCTCCTCCCCCCTCCTCCTTTCCCCCTTTCTCTCTCCCCTCAACCTCACATACTCATCAGGACATCATAATTTTTCCCCTTTAGTATAATAAATTGTTCTCTTCCTAAGGATGGGCTCCCCGATATTACTTGCATATTCATGAGAGCGACTTTGTACGCAACACCTACTCCCCACCCCCCTTCCCCCTCCTCGAGCCCCCCCCCCCATCCACAACGCCTCATCTACCCTCCTTGTAACACCCATACACTTCCCCTCTCCCCTCCCCTCCCTTCCCCCTTTATCCTCATCTCTGTCTCACCCCTCTGCGTTTCCTCCCACACTCTCCCTTCTCCCCTTATCCCCCCCTCTCTCTCTCCCCTATTCCCTTCTCCCTTCCCACCCCTTTCCCCTTTGCTCCCCCCATTCATTGCAATCATTATAGAATCAATAAGATTTCCCTCTTGTCCCCCCTCCCCCCTCCGTCCCCACCCTCAGTGCCCTCCAACGGCGTGTGTAGAATTAAAACCAAAATTTTCAATAGAGCAGCAACTTGCGCCGCTGCCGGAGAGGGTGCGTTCCTTCTGTCTTATCTCGCGGAACCGAATGGTAATGGTAGCAGATATTTGCTAATGCATTTATACGCAACATTTGCTCCCTCTCTTTCTCTGTCTGTGTCTGTCACTGTCTCTGTCTGTCTCTCTCTTTCTTTCTCTATTTCTGTTCTCTCTCTCTCTCTCTCTCTCTCTCTCTCTCTCTCTCTCTCTCTCTCTCTCTCTCTCTCTCTCTCTCTCTCTCTCTCTCTCTCTCTCTCTGTCTTTCTCTCTCTCTCCCTCTCCAACGTTTTTTCCCGCGATTGTTAATTGACTCTGCGAATGAAATCGCGAATAGCACACAATATCGTCGCAAAACAATACCGATACAATACCGAAGCATACAAACGAACCATCCCCTTGCTAAGTTTCCTCCGGGGAACTTAAAGCTCCCGAGATGGCAACAAAGTTTGACAAAGTTGTTGCGGGTATTTGTATTGACTTTGGCGAATTTGGATTAACTTGCGGCAGTCGCACACAAAATTTACATGGGTGCGGCCGCAGGCTCAGGAGATAGGGAAGGATAAGGATGCGAAGAAGGATAGATGAACAGGAGCAGGGGAAGGATTGTTTAGGAAGGAATGAAACGACTAAAAGAAAACCTTTGTATGAAAGATGAAGAAAAGTCTTTGAGTAAATGAGATCAATAGGTATAACTAATCTCTAAAATAAATATTAATCATGAAATTTGTTACTGTAACAACTCAAAGCACAAAATCCAAAAACCCAATTGGTGAAGCAGACAAACACTCTGCGCCTAAATACAAACGAACCACACCTACATCAGAAGAGTCTACAACTTCTTAACGAAGGAGCCCTGCCAACAAAAACTCCAAGCGCCTCAGACGATCTCTCAGGAAACTTACCCTCACACGAAATCAATTAATACATACATTTCTATCCGAAAACTCGAAATATTTCAGAAGACGACGCAGCACCGCGAGTTTTCAATCACTTAAAACCGTCTAAGACCCAAGGGGGTAAGAAACCCATCTGGCAGGAGAATGAACGCTCGGCTGCCATCTAGGGAAAAAAGCGGCAGGTTCAAAAGAAATCTTCAAAATTTCTGTTCACTTTGATGATGCATTTAGAATCGATTGAGGTCGATTACCTTCTGCATTTGACACTAGAAAAAGAAGACTTAATTTAATCAGATGGTCTGGATTTTGTCAAACTTTCCTTCCCTTTTTTAAAATCGGGGATTACTTTGATTTCACCGCCACCGGCACTTTTCCCCAGTATTCCATATTAAATGAATGTAGATGAGTGTTTGAAAGGTTCCCTCTATTGATGATTTATTGAAGCTGCCAAAGGAAATGTTATTACCGATATCGAATCTGGACATGAAAGCAGAGCAAACACATTCTTAAAGTGTTCGTGCTAATTACTTCCGCAGATCCCTTTTAATAATGCGAGCCTTGCGTATGAGGCCAAGAAGGAGAGAGAGAGAGAGAGAGAGAGAGAGAGAGAGAGAGAGAGAGAGAGAGAGAGAGAGAGAGAGAGAGAGAGAGAGAGAGAGAAAGGCGGCACGAAGACGTACTAAAATGAATCGGACGAAAGAAGAAGAAGCAAAAAACTAAGAAGCAAAAGATGAGGAAATGCTCTCTACAATTTCCTCGTAAGAAAATATTCTCGTAATGAATAAACTTCCAATTTACTGTCAAACCCATTATCTCACTCCCCCGGTAATTAATAATGCTGCAGGATTATACAATTTTCTTTCTGTAAAATTTCATCCTCAGGTACACGGTCTCAGCTTCACTAGTTAGAACCTTAAGTGCCTCGCTTCTATAAATGTTTGAATTTTGTCGAAAGAATCAATGGCAGTTCTTCTGAAGTTCGGTGATAACACGATTAAAGTCACTTATCTAAACCAGTGGATGCGAAAAATGAGGATTAAGGGGGTTTAGTGCACCATACACAATCAATACTGGAGCCGCGGGTACAGTCTTGCAATTATAAGAATCTAATTAGCAAAGGCTCAATTTGATGTCGACAGATCCAGGGGTTTAGAGGGAAAGGAAAACCCAATATAGTGTAGCTGTGGGAGCATTATGAGCCGGTAAATTGTCTTAGTCTTGGAGCATATGTGGCTCCTTTGTTTCTTGAGCATTGGAAACCGTCGCTTTCTATTAGCTTTTCCTTATACGCGAAGCCCAAGTTGTTTTCCTGCTGAGGGAGGAGGGCAAGGAGGAGGTGGAAGGATGAATACTGCTGCATCTCGATCGTTCCTGCGAGGACGTATTCCTGGGGTTGAGATGCTGGTTGTTCTATGGCTGTCATTTCTGTTATCAGCGTTATCATTATTTTATTATCATGGGCGGTCTCGTCCACTTCGTGATCGGTATGTTCTCTTGCTGCTACTGTTGTTGTTGTTGTTATTAATATTATTATTATCATCATCATCATTGTTGTTGGTGCTACTACTGTTAAAATTATAATGATGGAAAGTAACAATGACATCAACAATCAACAAAATGAATAACTATCATTACTGTTATAATTATCATCAACAATTTTTTTTTTCTAAATGTCATCCTTTTCAACCATATGCTCTGTAAACTGTTTCTTCATTATCATATACAGCGCTGTTATCCTTTTTGCGTGCTGTCTCTCTCCAGAATTAATATCACACCACATGGTAATTATTTGTGCAAATGCTATTGTTACTGAAATTATAATCATTGTCAGTGTTACGATTATCGTCCGCTATATAAGGAACACATGATTTCGCTCTCCTATCTTTTAAGACTGCGTTACATCCCCTCTCCGCTCGCTACCATCTCTAGTGCGGGCGCCACCCTTCGGCCGCCGCCCATACTCTCTCTCCGCCCATACTAGCAGCATCGCAGATCATACAGGGGTTCGTGTGGGTCCACAGTGTCCCCATACACGGTGCGGGCGGGCGGTATGCGCGTAATGTTTTATCGTATGAGGGGATCTGGTCTGATAATTACTATCATACGCCACTCACCTACACCGTGCGTTATGATCGTATTTTAGTTAGCATTGAATGTGTTTATTAGCATATTTGGTCACGCGAGGATCGGCGTGTGCGTTGTGGGGGATCGACCCCAGTGGTAATCCTAGGAGAGCACAGGATGGCGACTTGTTTCCACGACTTTACTCTGTGTGTGTGTGTAACGTGGCTTCAAAGACACGGGCTTGGAAGAACACGGGTTAGAAAAGGGCGCTCTTTAATAATTCCGACTTTATGATAAGAGACAGAAGTTAACATGATAATAATGCATCGAGAAAAAAGACGGTTGCGCAACAGTGTGATAAAATTGCGTATCCCTGACGTTATGACAAGATGCAAAACACTAGATATGATACGACTAAGTCAACATAACACATAGTTTTAACACCGAAGATAAAACCGCATGCGATGCCTACCACAACATCACGAAAACGAACGAGATAATACACAAACAAAAGAAGCAAATGGTAATCAAGCTAAGAAAAAGAAAAATAAGATAACACCGGCAAAGGACGCGCCATGACGCAACGCAAGATAACGAAACACGCAGCGCAACGCCTCGCAGCACGAGGAGGCAAAATAACAAGCCAGCATTGCCAGGGTCACACGCAGATAGATGGAATAGATCGATCAGAAACCCGTCAAGCGTGTCCAGTCACTGCTTGGGGTTGAAATGGATCGATTGATTGATTACAGTTGATTAAAGAGTGCGGAGGGTCAGAGTTGTACCACCGAGCACGGGGTTGCGCCCTGCCCCCTGTTTCTTTTCTCTCTCTCCTTTTCTTTCTTGCGCTCGCTGTCTTCCTTCTCTTTCTGATTTCTTGATCAGCCCTTGCAAGGTTCTCTGAAACGATGGAACAGGAGCTATTACGGCGGTTCTGATCATGATATGACTAGAGGCGTTTTCTCGTTGGACTTTCGAAGGATTTTCGACCATATCTATCTCGTCACAGAGGTACGTTCTTCCCTAGGAAGGGGTAGTCGTGTGCATGTTCGTGTTTCGAAAATACTGTACCATGATCCTAATTAACATAATGGTAATGTTTCTTGTGCACTGATCACCGGCTACGTCAATAACTTGTCACCTTCTTTTCCTCTTTCCTTTCATTTACATACATATATACATATGCACTCACACACACACACACACACACACACACACACACACACACACACACACACACACACACACACACACACACACACACACACACACGGCTATATGGATATATACAAGCACACATATAGATAGGATGATAGAGATAGGCGCCTGCGCGAGTCTGTTATTATGCACCAGCCCCCCCTAAAAAAATCACACACACAAACACACTATATATATATATATATATATATATATATATATAAACATACACATATACATAAACACACACACACACACACACACACACATATATATGTATGTGTATGTATATGTATATATGTATATATGTATATATGTATATGTATATGTATATGTATACATATGCATATATATATATATATATATATATATATATATATATATATATATATATACTGCATATATATATATAAATGAAAATACAAACGTAGGTATATATTTATATAAATGTAATATGAGGCCTTGTATTTGGCAGACGCGCCGTAGCAGCGCAATAGAAAGATGGTCGGCGGCCGAGCGTGTGTTCCGGAGCGTTTTGATTATTTAATATGACATTCAATGACGTGCTACTGATGCTATTGCACGTCGATATTGCAAACACCTTATTGTTATTATAGGCATTGCAACTTAGGTTACTGTTATCATTGTTATGAAAGTGTTATCCATATCATGATATTATGCAGCGATGATACTTTTAATAACCTTTTGTTATAGTCATTCGAAAATGATGTTCATCGATTCTCATGCAAATTGTTCCGCGTGACGCTGAACAAATATGATTCCTGGTGCACGAGGCGTCGCAGGGGCGCAAGGGACGGCGGCCCAGGACGCGGACGCGGCGCTTCTTATGTCCTCGCTGCGGGGGCGGGAGCACGGGCGCGGGCGGCCGGAGGACACGCGGCACTGCACACACGCACTCACGAATCTGCACTTACACTACGGTGTAAGTGTAAAGTAAGGAGAGGTGGTGAGATCGGAGTGGGGAAGGAGGGAGGGAGGGGGGTAGAGGGAGGCAAGGAGACAAGGAAGGAATGGGGAAGGAGAGAAAGGGGGAGGAAGAAGAAAGGGGGAAGCAGATAGGGGGGATTAAGGATGGAGGAAGAGAGATAGATAGATAGATAGAGAGAGAAAGAGAGAGAGAGAGAGAGAGAGAGAGAGAGAGAGAGAGAGAGAGAGAGAGAGAGAGAGAGAGAGAGAGAGAGAGAGAGAGGGGGGGGGGGGGAAACATTCCAAACTTGCGTAACACCTTCGCCAAGGTACTCGCGTGCTTCTCGCACATAACACGGGCGTGGAACAATTGTCTATGAATATTTATCGCCGAAAAATTGGTCCGTAATGGGCTGCAAGAAGGACTACCTATCGCCGTAATCCTGGCGCGGGCGATCGTATCAACCGAAATCCATGAAAAAGAAGAAAGCGCCTGATTAATTAATCCTCCTCGACAGAAATATACACAGAGATAAAAAATAATTGTAGCTTTTCGGTAAAAATGTCCCGCCCTAATAGGAAGGGTTAGAGGAGGAGGGTGGGTGGGGGAGGGCGCGGGGTGAGGTGGGGGAATGATAGTGGTGGGGGGTGGGGGATGTAGGTAATATCTTCTAATATATCACGCCTAACGCGCCACACTCCCATAAATGACAATTGCACGACATACAAACAAATATATTTTTATCACGGCAATATCTATTGACACCGACAGATCGGCGCGGCTGCCTCGTGACGTCGGTGAAGTGCGAGGGGCGTTATTCCTCGCATTAGCGGCATCATGTCATACGGGAGTGCGGGCCGCGAGCACGCCCGACGCAGCGGACCCGAAAAGGGGGGTGGGATAGGAAAAAAAAAAAAGGGGGGGGAAAAAAGAAACGGAAAAATACGGGAGGTGTGGGGGAGGGTGGGAGAGGGGGGATATGACGATAAAATTGTTGTGTGCGAAGCTCTATCGGCGAAGAGAACAGTGCTCCTGTCTTTCATAACCATAAATACTGTGCTCTTTGCGGATGTAAATGTAAATTTCATTTTTTTTCGTTCTTTCTTTCCCCTTTTTTTCCTCCATGGTGTAAATACTTCCTAAATACTATGCAGAAAGGTGATGTTAATGACAGCAGAGGATTGAGACGGAGGATAGTGTCGATTGCATACACTGATATAGAAAAAATAAAAGGCTGTTATCAAAATGACGATGAGAGTGACGTTGGCAACATCACTAATAATAATGACACTAACAATAATAATATTCAATAAAGATAATCAATGAATCAGTAACAAGAAAAGTAAAAATAGTCTTAATAATAACACTAATGCTTGTGATGATGATGATAACAACAACATTAATAATAACAGTAATAATAATAATAATGACAATAATGATAATAATAATAATAATAATAATAATAATAATAATAATAAACAAAATAAAATAGGAATAGTAATCATAACAAAAATGATGATGTCTATTGTAAATAATGATAACAATGATAATGATAATGGTGATCATTATGACAACAATAAATACAAAAACAACAAAACAATAAAAATAATAATGATAATGATAAAAAAATAATAACAATCATAATAAATATAACAGTAATGGTAACGATGAATTTAGTAAGAACAACAAAATAACATTAAAAATAAATTTCAGAATATCCGTTTTAATTCTAACGACATCCACGAAAGGTTTAGCGTCGCAAGACATCTCAGAAAAGGGGAGTTGTAAGAAGTAATAATCACATTAACAGGAGAGAATCACCTTTAATTGACTGCAAAGACAGCGTATCGTAACCACCACAGTCACCATGGCCATCACCATCATCAGCTGCCCTATACACCACATCGTCACCCCCAGCCACTATAAATAACGACACGACAGATAAAATTACAATAACAATTTTCGCAACCCGCATTTTTCTTACTGAAGCGGTATCATTATCAGCCGCGACGCCACCACACTGCTACCAATAAAGACACCGACAACGAAAATACTCCGCCATATCATGCCAGCCCCACCCTCGCCCCCGCCTGCAACTTGCAAAAACAGCAAGTGCAACAATGCTACTGTCACACCACCAGCCTCATCACCAGGCCAAAAACACCACCATCAAACCGGCGTCAGCGCAACGACGTCAATACCAACACCAACGCCATGTCAGATGTAACGGCGTGCCACCATAACAGCAGTGACATCACCACCGCTGCAACATCGCTCCTGCACTGACATGGAAACGTCACCACCACATCAACATGAACTTCACTAACCCAATAACACTAAATATAAAATCGCTCACAAACACACACATAAAAAAAAAAAAAAAAAAAAAAAAAAACATTCAACAAAGACCGGAGAGCGCCGCGAACACGAACGAGCAACAACAGCAACAACAACAAAAACAACAAGGACTTGAACCTTGACGTCTGACCATCGGCTACTTGGCCCCGCGGTGTTGTGACAGTAATATCTTCGGCAGGACAGGGGTTC
The DNA here is from genome assembly GCF_019202785.1 of Penaeus chinensis. Classification (NCBI taxonomy): domain Eukaryota; kingdom Metazoa; phylum Arthropoda; class Malacostraca; order Decapoda; family Penaeidae; genus Penaeus; species Penaeus chinensis. The sequence goes on from NC_061830.1 coordinate 19,697,708, forward strand.
GAATCCCCCAGGGGCAGCAAATTGGTGGGGGGAGTTCGGTACCCGGGGGAGGCGTGTCTATTGCCCCTGACGTGTCTTGTTTAGAGGCCGATGGTACAGGCGTCATGTATCGCTGATGTGCGCGTATGTATGTGTGGATGTATGTGTGTGTGTGTGTGTGTGTGTGTGTGTGTGTGTGTGTGTGTGTGTGTGTGTGTGTGTGTGTGTGTGTGTGTGTGTTGGTGTTTGTTCGTGTGTTACTTCTTTTAAAACTTGACAGCAAAATCATAGTGCATACACTGCTACACACAAAACACCTTGGAAATATAAATATTTGTGGCACCAATGTGTCTTGCATTGTAGTTAGCACGATTTAGAGCACTTGTATAAGTAAGAAGGATGGGGAGGAGAGGGTTCCAGGACCCGCCCCCTTGGCTCGCGTGAGAAAGTAGCTGTTATCTTGGACCATCTGCTTAGTTATCATCCAACCTCTGTACTGCTGCCATAACGACCGCAACTACATCCACAATAATCACAACCCGGAAATGTCTTCTCCGGTCTCCAGTGCGCATGTGCGGGGGCTTCCTTCTGTAAGCGATATCAGGACCGCAGCTTTCGCCACGAGGAGTTCTACCATACACCACCCTCGCGTATTCCAGCCCCGCTATTCCGCATCATCGGCGTCGCCCCACCTCCCGTCGTCGCTCTTCCTGCCCTCACCCGCTGCCAACACTTCCAACATCCCCACCCGCGACCGCAGACCCTCCCAGCGCCCAGCCACACCCTTCGGCGCGATTTTCCTAAACCATCCGGACAGAAATTAACCGAAAAAAATTCTTCGTTATCGTTCACCGAGTCATCGCGTTATCACAACCTATAACCAAAGTCGGGGACAGAAAATACTCATTAGCTAAACAAACTTGATGTGAGGGAGGGGCGAAAGGGAGAGAGGGGGAGGTGGGAGGAAAGGGGGAGAGGGAAAGGGTAGGGTAGGGGGTAGAAAGGGGGAGAGGGAAAGGTTGTGGGGGAGGAGGCTCGGGTCAAAAAGTGGAGGGCTTGATAAAGGGATGCCATACGGCTCTAAAGGTGAGCTTTCAGTACACAGCACTTAAGATATCCTGCCGATGCTTCGTCCTCGCAGCGGATCGATATAAAGGCAAAGTTTTCGACAATACTGAAGCAAGAAATCCGGTAAATACGGTTGAGTGGGAAGCCTAATTAACGGGAGTTCCGACTCTAATGAAACCAAGACCCCTTCGGCTTCGCCCCCTCCGCCCCCCGGGGACTTGGAATTAGGGGGGTCAGGAAACAATGGGGGTTTATGACAAAATTAGGTCTGGAATGGCTCTGATCCATTACCGAATCCACTTTCGCAGAAACAATCCATATGGAGACCATTGATAAATGTGAGCATCTATTGACTGTAAATGTAAGAAACCAGCGTTCCATACTTGGCAAAATTAAATGTTATTTGAGACAGTAAATAAAACATAATAATGCGAAGATTGCGCTACTGATGAAACACGTCACATAATAAAAACAACAATAACAAGATAATAATGATACTAATATACAATAATAATGGTGCTGATGAAGTTATTATTTATGATTATAATGATACTAATAGCAATATCAATAATAATGATAATAATGATAATAATAACGATATATCAATACTAGCAATAAAATAATAACAATATCACAACAAAGTTGATGATGAGTGATGATGATGATGCTGATGCTGATGATGATGATGACGACGACGATAATAATAATATTAATAATATAACAACTACAATAATAAAAGCAACAACAACAATAATAATGATAATATCGTAATCATAATAACTAATAAAAATAATAATAAATATCTATAACAATAATCATCCCATCGTCATCACATCAACATAATAATGATAATAACTCGGATGAAATGAAGAAAGCGATCCAAAGAATCAAACTCCTCGTCTTGCAAATGGATCCCCACGCTAAGAAAAAGCCAAAGAATAAGGACTTCTATTCCCAAACCTCTACGAATCAGAATCCATAAAACATTATAACCAAAGAAAATACAAGATCAAACACCCAAACCCCCAGCCCTTTGTGATCCTTTTCAACAGCCCGGAGGCGAGACTCTGAGATGTTCTGTCGTCTATACAAATGTTCCATAAACACAAACCTCTATAAATCGGGAGACACAAGATCAAAAAAAACAAAATCCAATCGCCCTCGAAGGCTCGTTTTAATAACCTGATGAAAAATCTCGCATTCTGGCGTCTATAAAAATAGGGCTGAATCCCCCAGGGGGCAAACCACACCCCGCGATCCTAGGGTCAAAGGATTACAATCAATAGCACGAATCAATAGAACGTGATCGGGGAAATAGTGTTAACCCACAGCAACTACTCCGTTCTTGTGATGTTTGTGACGTATGCAACGTGCGTCTGTAATTTTGGAAAGATCTCTTACGGAGATATTTTTGTTGTTACTTCTTGAAGAAAAAGGAGAGAAAAAAATGTTTTGCTGGTAAGTTCGCTGGTGATGACTTGTCTTACAAAGTAGTGGAAGTCCAACATTAGCCAGTATTTAACGTAACATCTGGCTGAAAGAACTCTAAAGCGTATTCACTAATTAATATATTAATTTCCGTGTAAAAATCGACATCTTCAATCCACTGAATTATAGAGGGTAAAGAGCACTCTTTCCCAAGCCACTTTCCTTGAGCCTACAACTCTACCTCTAATTAGGCTTAAACCAGTTAGTAAAATTTCCAACTACTGATTACTTTGATATAAGATGTCATAGGAGGAGAGCCAAGCGTACAATCTGATATTACTTCATCTATGTGTATATCTTTTGTCGAGGTTTCGATTACTGATCCCCCCTCCCAGCTCTTTTTTCAAAGACCTCTAAAGACCGATTTTTCCAATTCTGTCTGATTGCGGACACTCGGAAGTTAAATCTCGCTCATTCATATGGTAATAATCCCACCCGAGGTGTATTCTACGGACGAGATTTTTATCTGCGATGTAATTGAATGCTTATGAGAGCCTGAGAGGAATAATTGAGATGCATTTTTTTCACATTTCTCTCATTTCAGAACACGTTCTCTCTGAAAATGTTAGAAATCGAAGAGCGCCTCTTTCTAGACTTTTCTTGTAATATTTTCTAACAACCTGTAAAATTTATTTTTATTTTCTGTACTGTAAGTTTTTTTTTTTTTTTTTTTTTTTTTTTTTTACCCGAAGTACTTCGGTTTATACAACTCAGCGTCTCTCACAGCTCATTCCAGTAATATTAACTTTCCTCTCTTTCCCTCCTGTGGCTCCCCGGCGATCGCAGTCTCCCTCTCCCCTTTCTCTCTCTCTCTCTCTCTCTCTCTCTCTCTCTCTCTCTCTCTCTCTCTCTCTCTCTCTCTCTCTCTCTCTCTCTCTCTCTCTCGCCTTGCATCCTCCCGGCCCGCCTTGCCCGTTGTCCTCCTTCCAATGTCCTATGTAGGGAGACCTGTGCCCCGTTGCCATCGCTATTCAAAGGAAGAAGTTACAATTGGTAAGCTATTGTACCTTCACATAGGATCTTCCACGCTACGCCCTCCCTTCCATTTCCTTGATTAATATGCCAGAATGATGCCAGTGATTGGAATATTGATGCGGTCCCCTTTAATCGCTAGACAATCCCCAATCCCCGGATCTCCTCCCGCTCGGTGGTCCCTTGATCGTGTTTTAGGGTTACAACTAAGGAAAAATTAAAAGAGACTGACTGTTTAATGGGTGGTCAGCGATCAGAAATTCCTCTTGGAAAATATGAATCGATAAATAATTACACTGGCCCTCTAATCATAGCATTAACAAAGGAAGGCGCAAGAGAGGAAAGGGGTGGTTTGCTGCGTCAAGACCCTCCAGCTAAGTCTAAAGATATTTAGAATCGCAGGTTTAGTGTACGCGTGTCAAACGAAAACACGTGTTAGAAGCGAGCCTGTGACCGAAATGTCTTTCTAGTTTGCCGATTTATTATTATTTTTTTGTCTTCACTAAAATTATAAGTCTCCGCAGAAAGCCAAAGGGCCGCTGCGATGTCGCTCAACGTTATCATTACGTCCGATCTCGGGGAATCAGAATTATATGTTTTTTTTATTATTATTCTGATCATAACTGATCTTCTTTCGGCAGATGGATATCGATTGTAATTGGGGATTTCCATGTTACTCTTCCAGTTGAATCACAACTTGGGATGACCCCGCCCCCTAAAAAGATGACGGAAAACCAAGAAACAAGAAATAAAACAATATTTTGAAATTCCATGTACGTACATCCTGTCAAAATCACACCAGAAGCGCTAGCCTTTATTTATCAGTATGTCAAATCAGTGTACTTGACTTCTCCCAATCCAGTGAAATCGATTCAGCATTAACAAGCTTTCTTTCTATCTTTCATTACTAACGGAAAAGTATGATTATGATTTATGAAAAACAAAGAAACAAAATCGCGTTCGTAGAGAGAACATCGCATACAAACAATCAATATTTAGTGATCATTCTGAAATTTCCTTGTCTAATCGATATTACGTTATTTCTCAGATTATTTCGTTCAAGCGTTCTCTTTATTCACAGCGAAAAGTACATACGAAAACCTATAATGATGCATTACGACCAATCGGAAATTCTATATATATACATATATACACACACACACATCTATATATATATATATATACATATAAACATACATACATACATATATACATACACACACACAAACACAAATAATCAAACACACACACACACACACACACACACACACACACACACACACACACACATATATATATATATATATATATATATATGTATGTATTCGAAAATAACAGCAGACAACAGGAAAAGGATAAGCTATATAAATCTGATTTTCATTATATCAACAGCTGTAAAGGTGGATAATCGTAATAGTAAAAATGATGCCAATGATGATAACAATACCAGTATCAGAACTAATATTACTACGAATAATGACATTACAAATAAAATAACAACTATAATTACTTTAATTACCGTTACTACTATGATTTTACTATATCGGAATTATCAACATAATAATTTCCCCAACACTGCCACTACAGTAATCTAACTGACTGATTACTGAAATTGCATTGAACTTCACAATCTATATTAATCTACTCTTTCGTTTTCATTAATCAATCCAAGTAAACAAGCGTCCTTTTCATATACATATATATATATTTACATATACATACATACATATAGATACGTACACATGTGTGTGTGTGTGTGTGTGTGTGTGTGTGTGTGTGTGTGTGTGTGTGTGTGTGTGTGTGTGTGTGTGTGTGTGTGTGTGTGTGTGTATGTGCACGTGTGTGTAACAAAGAACAAACACCCCTAAAAAACAAAGCCGTCTGTAATTAGGCTGCGATCGTTACATACGTAATAACGAGTCAGTTCATGCTCATCTAAGTGATAGATAGTTTGAAGACCGGCTACCCTATGTGAACGAGCGTCCCAACCCATGATTGATCGGTGGTCTCGTGATCAATAGTAGTTATTCAACCTAACATGACTCCCTTCACAACCACGGGAGGGTCAGCCCGGCCCCGTTACCATCGTGTTGAGATCACACTCTATTTACAGCTTATTGGCTCACTACATTACGAACACTGCTACTTGTTACATAGGCCGCGTGATTGATTCAGGGTTTCGAACACCTCCGATTCGAACAGGTTGGTTGTGGTCGGGGCGATGGGTTTTGTGTGAGTGTGTGTGTGTGTGTGTGTGTGTGTGTGTGTGTGTGTGTGTGTGTGTGTGTGTGTGTGTGTGTGTGTGTGTGTGTGTGTGTGTGTGTGTGTGTGTGTCCTTTACTAAGATGAGATTATGAATATGGATTATTTAGTACGATATATCAAAATCGGATCCACGTGGAAAGAGAGTAACTGAGAGTAAATGAGTTACAAAATAAAGAATTATGAAAATTGTCTGATTAGCGTTATCTACAGGAAATGACCGTAGTGCTCTCACCCGACTTACAACTTTTTGTTATATTGGTAGATGGAAAGTGCTGGTAATATATCTTTTACCTTCACATTAGTTTTTCATCTAAATACAGATTCTATCACTATTTTTACTGATATCACCATTGCGAAGTAAGAAGTTTTCCCTCTCAAAGGTAGACCAATCAGAGCTCTAAACATTTTTTTCTGATTCACATTTCCTCCCAACGCCTTTTCCCCACACGGAAAACCTGTAGAAAATCATTCGCGCAATGTCACTGCCGATGCCGCAGCCAGTTGCCGCTCCTTCTGTTTGTACAAGTCGTTCCTCTGTTACTCATACAGGATTCTGTGCGCAGTCCCCTCTTTCAGCCAGCCATCCTGTGCGCCCTTTCCTGCCTCCTCCCCTTCTCGTCTCAACCTTTGCTTCCCCTCTCCCCCTCCCCAATGGCTCTTCCCTCTGGCCCTTCCCTAGGACAGTGCCCAAGTTGCGGCAAGGGGAAGTGTTTAGCGTGTGTCTATCAAGCTCCTTGGGTGGCCGGATGGACGCCCTTAGGGGGAGGAGAGGAGAGGGGAGATGTGAAGGTGTTGCAGGAGGGAGGGGAATGGAGGGGGCATGTTAGCTTGCATTAGAGGGGGCGACGATAGACAGAAACAGGGACGAAGGACGGGCAACAGAGAGGGAGGACGCAGGATGGAGCTAATAGTTCGACAAGCTTTCCCCAAAAATATTGGGTGTGGGCGGAGGTCTGCCGTGAGTGGAGGAGAGGGGAAAAGTGTGTTAGTGTTGCAAAATGTGTTTTTTTTTTAAAGAGAGAGAGAGAGAGAGAGAGAGAGAGAGAGAGAGAGAGAGAGAGAGAGAGAGAGAGAGAGAGCGAGAGCGAGAGCGAGAGAGAGAGAGAGAGAGAGAGAGCGAGAGCGAGAGCGAGAGCGAGAGAGAGAGAGAGAGAGAGAGAGAGAAAGAGAGAGAGAGAGAAGGGAAGGGGAGAGAGGAATGAGGGAGAGTTTTAGAAGCGGAGAAACAGAAGCAACGCAAGATGTAGGAGCCAGAGAGGACATGTGTCAGTGTGGGGTGGCGGGGGAGATGTATTAAGGGGTTGGGGGTAAGGGAGAGGGAGGTGGGAAACTTCACGCTAACAATGCCAAGACAAAGATTAAAAAAGAGAGAGGGGAGGAGAGAGAAGCCCTCTGAAGCTGAGATAAATAAGTATACTGAGTGTTTATAAAGGAATGAGCAATGGCTGAGGTAAAAAAATAATAATAATAATAATAATAACAGTATTGTATTTTGGTTCATAGCTATATGTCATTATGTGTGAGAAAATCAAGGCAGCAAAGGATGACATCATAGTATATGTGTAAACCAAAAGAAAATATTATCGCAAAAATATATTGAATTTAATGAAATGACGCTAAGAAATATATAACAATGACGACGGTTGCAATATTAATTGCAGTGACCGCAATATCATGTAGCTCCAAACAGCAAAATAAATATAACAATTACTATTATGATTTTAAACTTTTTTATCACGATTAAAATGAACCCACTAGAAATTTGAAAATAATGATGAATGCTGTTGTATCAATTATAATTACAAAAAATAACAGTGATCATAGTGATAACAATAACCACAACTAAATTTTACTTATAACAAAAACAGTTTTCATCAATCTCATAAACCATAACAAAAACAAACATGACAGAACTAATGTTACGATGATTTCTACAACGAAATAACTAGTTCAGTATTGACATCCAGAATTTTTAAAATCAGTACTTCTGTTTTGTTTTGTATAGAAAATTGTTTACAAATCAAACAGTCCACTCGCTGGGGCAACAGTTATCATACAAGCATCCAGGAAAGTATATACACTCATACACATCCTATACATCATATTTATTTATTTATTTACTTATTTTTTTCATTTCTGTCCTTTATTATTATTTTTTTCGTGTGACATCACTGCCAATTGAGGCGAGCAAAAACATCGGGTTTGGGGAGAAGGGAACAAGATGCATGTGAGACTTGACGCTTGTTATTGGTGTTGTGACGCATCGTGTTATTAAAGGCTGAACAGCGTCGCTCATTGCAACTCAATATGCGGACTTACATGTTTATTTATGGCTATTCATAAATGTGTGAGTGCGCGCGGTTTTGTATGTGTGCGTGTATTAATATAAATATAAATATAAATATAAATATATTTATATATATAAATATATATATATATATACATATATATTTACACACACACACACACATCTATTTATTCATATATGTATATAAGTATATGTATATGTACATGTATATGTAAATGTGTGTATATATATATGTGAGTGTGTGAGTGTGAGTGTGAGTGTGAGTGTGAGTGTGTGTGTGTGTGTGTGTGTGTGTGTGTGTGTGTGTGTGTGTGTGTGTGTGTGTGTGCTTATGCTTTGGCTTATGAGTTTGCTTTCACAAGTAAAATATTCAACATTTTTCGTTCTCAATATCGGTCCTAATTAACACTGTTTTATTTACAATAACCTCCCAATCAGCAGAGAACCGTAAGAAACAATCGGCAGACCCGCCTTGCGTGCGGCGCCGACACCGCGCCTACGCTCTGCTACTTCCCCCTCCCCCCGCCCCCTCTACCTGCGCTGGAGGTGGTGCGCCCACACAGCCCGCACGCCCACCGTCGCGCATCCACCCAAGCCGCGGCTGAGAGCAACATACCAACACGCCGAAAAGCGGCTCTCCGCCCATACGCGAGCGTGCCGCGCCCTCGCTCCCTGGCTGTCGCTGTCGCCGTCTCCTCCCGATCCGCGGAGCGCCGATGCACGGGCGCCTCGCGGCCTTTTTTATGTCGCATATGTCTCATCTCAACACCAGGCACGGCGGCTGCGATTTCCTGGCACATGCCGCCGCCAGATATACTGCCAGTTCTTAATGAGAACACACACATATGCTTAGTCGTATCATATATATATATATATATATATATATATATATATTATATATATATTTGTATTGTATCTATTTACTTATTTGTATCTATATCTATATCTATGGATCTATCTATCTGTATTATACATATATATACATAAATACATACATATATATGTATATGTATGTATAAATACATAAATACACATATATATGTATACATATATATATATATATTATATATATATATATATATATATATATATATGGAAAGAGAGAGAGAGAGAGAGAGAGAGAGAGAGAGAGAGAGAGAGAGAGAGAGAGAGAGAGAGAGAGAGAGAGAGAGAGAGAGAGAGAGAGAGATACACGCACATATACATATTTAAAAAGTATATATCTATACATATATATCTGTGTGTGTGTGTGTGTGTGTGTGTGTGTGTAAGTTTATGGATATATGTATGTATGCATATGTATATATATATACAATAACATATACATAGACAATATATATGTATGTATGTGTGTGTATATATGTATATATATATATTATATAATTTCCGTGCTAAAGCATAATTCCAGTTAATAACATTAGTGCGAAAAATACAGTACAAGGTATGTTTCGGTGTCCACAGTCATACCGGTTTGCACAGCAAATATATATCTTACTATCTAATATCTACATATATCTCTGTTGTATGGATCATATACCGCAGATTCCAGAAATATCGGATTTATGAAAATTAAATATACTGCGCTACAAGAAATAGTTTACAGTATCGACAAATCTGTTGCTGGTAAATTCTAAACAGGTGAGATACTTGTCTTATAAAGGGTGGATTGCAGACTCATCGATAAATCTCAGATTTTTAAAGAACGTTTATAATTCTACATTGTGACAATTCGAATATCAAAAGTTTATTGCGGAAATTCTTGACGTAGGAGGGAGCAAAAATACTGGCCATCCATCGATGCAGAGTTTTACTTTGCCGATAAAGGATTTTGTGTCAATTAACTGAAATTATGACAGATACAGGACGCTTCAGCCGCTTTGGTCCGATGTAGTAATAAGACCCTTCCACTGGAGGCAAAATGTGTACAAACACTGAGAGGATGACTAAGAAGTTCTTCGTGTAATTGTGGAGATAATGAACACTGGTTCATATAGGAATCTTATAATGAATATGTAAATACTCCACAAGATATGATTTACGGTTTCCCATGAGGTATGAGTGTAAATGTTATGATTAACTCTGCTGCACAGAAATAAATTTGCAGCGTAAAGAAAACAAAAAAAAAAAAAAAAACCACAGAATAAATAAAAACCCATTTCCTACTGGTGACAAGCCAGCTAGCATTGATTTTCAGAAGTGAAAATATTTTTTAAAAATCAATAACCTATGCAGAATGCAGAATTATATTGGAAGATGCGGTTTTGGGATGTTGCCGCCGCCGCCCCCGCCTCCTGCGGCCCAGTGTTGAAGGAAACCAAGTTGTGTGCGGCCCCTTTGCGTTCACGTGCAGGCAGGGGGTATGTGCGTATGCATGTATGCATGAAGGCAAGCATGAACGTTCGTATGTGCTCTCTATCTTTTGGATATATATGTATTTGTCCGTGTGTGTGTGTGTGTGTGTGTGTGTGTGTGTGTGTGTGTGTGTGTGTGTGTGTGTGTGTGTGTGTGTGTGCGCGTGTGTGCGTGTGTGCGTGTGTGTGCGTGCGTGCGCGTAAGATTGAAGGTGTATTTATATGTATACATTCGAGAGTATAAATGTTTACTCACACTCCTTTCTAAACTGGCAAAAAAACAACAACAAACAACGGCCAGACCAAGTCTCGTGCTTCTTATGACCTGTCGATGGTGTCACTGAGGATTACGTGACGGTCTGAACTCGAGCCCCGGACCCGATGTCTGGTCTGCCTTGGTTACGTTTCAATCACGAAGACGAGACGCCGAGCCGCAACTCCTAATCTCGTCGTGATCCATTACGTTATTTGGTGATTTGTAAACAGACTTCCTGACTGACAAGAGCGACGATTTGTAGCGAGAAAGGGGGGCGAGATGCACGGGCCTCGTTCCAAATCGGTCTTGTTGCCGTACTAAGTGAAATCACCCCGCTTGATATTGGATATAAATTACAATCAGAAAGTTAATTGCATTGCCCCGAGTTAGTCCCAATGGCTGCAAACACTTCTTTGTAAAATCATAACGGTTCTCAAACATGCAAAAAGCGAAAAGTCAGAATTAGTAGAAAGCCGCTAAGTTGAAATAAGTTAGCGGCCGGCCAAAAACCGACAAAGAGGAAAAAAAGCAGGGGGTTGTTTATCGTGGAGCATTTTTATAATAACTTTGAGGAGCACTTGGGAGAGCGGCAAGAAGCCTCGGCAGCGGGGGCTGAGCATACACCGGGGCGGCACCGTCCCTCACCTTGATTGGAGGGTAGGGTGTCACTAACTACTATGATTGTCGGCAGCCACTGCTCTTACTCAAGTTTTAATTTAGACTGTGTAGCACCTTCGTGTGTCTCTACAGTTAAGCAGGTGTAGTGGTAAATCTTATATTTATTTATCAAGAGCGTTCGTGAGGCCGTTATACATGTTATGCACAATATTCAAAGTCAGTCACTGCTGTTGGAGATTTTACAATAACGGACTGTTTACCAAACACTGATCATTAAACATGAACTACTAGAGTGAAATGTAAATTCATTTATCAGCAAATTAGAAAATATATGTATTTTCCATTGAACATCTCGACGGGGACACGGCGGCCACCAATTATCCCAGGAAATCGGCAGACTAAATTTCGGAGAAGACAATAATTTCCGTTATGAAAACCTTTCTAATAGTATCTATTATAACTTCATAATTTATTTACATAACATGTTTTACACAGGTGTCAAGACTTTTACACAGAATCTGCCAAAATTAAAAAACAAAATCAATATCTTTAGCGTTACACTAATCAACATCGACGTTTTTCAAATTTCTTCTTCAGACTCCAGGTACGCACACACAAACACACACGCACGCTTTACTCCCCTCCCTTATTCTCCTCTCTCCTTTCTCCCCAAGTCAGGCTGGCTGGACATGACTTTCGCCGGACTGCGCAGATCTTCATAGATCACAGCCTCTCTGCCCTCGATCTCACAGCATCTTCCGGTATTTCTTGTTATGCAAAACGAAGACGATATTAGTCATCGTCTTCCGTGATCATTGACACGAGTAGATGCCACACGCCCGCCCGGCACGTCGCGAATCACACTCGGGGATCCAGCTCTCCCTCACGTCAATTAATCTTCAACAACTCAATACGAGCGAAGATTGTGTCGACTCATAGCAGCGCTGTCATAAGAAGGCGATCAGGAGTCCCTGCATGGAAGCCTCGCACTGGACCTTAGCACTAACATACACTGGGGTTATTCCATTGTTGCAAATCATCTCATGCAATACACATATTGTTTAGAGTTCGTGCTTCACGCTGCACAGGTATGTTTTCGCAATGCTAATTCGTTATGACACTGGTTTATTGACTTCCTTCCTCCTTATTGGAATTTTTGCTATTCGCGTTCAAGTTAATTTGTTTTCAAACTTCGATCTTAAGAATTCTGTGACAACGTCTTCTCCGAAAGCTTCTTCGAATAACCACTTCCGCTGGGATAATCCGGCGTCCCAGAATACATATAGAATCCTACAGCAAAACGCCTGTCCAGAGGGCCAGTGCGAAGGAAGGCCTGGCGAGGCGGGATGTCCGCGAGGGAGCTGTCCGGGCTGGCGCGGCGCGGGGCAGGTGGGAGAGACGTCCTAAGTCCCCGCCATCTCCACTATTACACCCGCTGCTCCGCTCGACGGAAATTTCGATGCGGAAGACGCACTCGGGGCGTTCTCCTTCGTGTGTCACTCTAATCTCCTTGTGTGTCACTTTGTGGTGGAAGGCCGTGATAAACAATGGGCGACTGACACTTGCCCCAGAAAGGCTGGTGGGCGCATGTTATTCACTAAGTTACAAATAAATATTCCAAATTGATATTATAAACTTTGAATAAACTTTGTGTCTGTAATATATTTCTGGTACATGCAGTAAGACCACTGTGATAAAGATATTTTTCCAACTTCAAATTTCTGGAATATCATTAATGATTTAGCCATATTTTAAAATTATAACGCTTAAGAAACATGAAACATAAACAGAGCGAAAGAAGCATTCAAATGATAACGCGGAGAGTGTTGTGTGACCGTCATTCTGGGAAACGGGAGAGTCACCATGTGCCTCGTGGTGCCACTCGTGAGTGCCATACCACAGCAAGGTGACACTACTCAAGTGCCAACGTACCTGTTGCCAGAATTGTGCCAGCAGGAAGATTCGTTCCTTCTTGAAGAGCCAGTCCATGGACTGCAGGTTGTGTAGGGCAGCCATGTCCTTTCCAGGGTTCTCGCCCCCTGCGCCGCCCTGGGCGTCAGGGCCTGGCGCCGCCATGCTACCCAGGAGAGGGTGAGGAGCCACTGTGAAACCTCCCCAACCGCCCACGGCGCCTGCACCCTGCCACCCGCCGCCCACCTCCGGGCCCGAACCACCCTCAGACGCAGCCACCTTCACGAATTCCAAGCGCACAAGTAGAGGCAGCAGTTAATAGCAGACTTGGTACATGACACTATTAGATATGGTCTCACTAAAAGTTGTCACTGTGTACAAAATGGTATGGTGATGGCAAGTAGTGGTGTCACTGTACACGGCACGGGCCAACACGTCACACTAGTACAGCCCGCGGGGCCACCCGATACAGCACTGGCGGTGCTCACGTCTGTCACACACTCGGGCACAGCGGGACCTGCGGGCGACACACGGCGTTGTGTGCGCTACGTGAGGGCCACCCTCAGACTGGAGACGACTTGTTGGTCCCCGCCCGCTCACACCGCTCGCTCACAGTCGCCCGCTGCTGCCCCCTGGCGGCGGGGGCAGGGGGCGGAGCTTCTTCGCAGCCCGCCCACCATTGGTCCAGCCAGCACCGGGGGGGCGGGCCACCCAGCCACCTCCTCACCACACTCATTTATTGCCACCCATGTATCACACCAGAACACCACCTCGGAAGCCGCTCACACCGTCCGCTTCTACCGCCCACACCACACACCCGCCGCTGCACCACGCTAGCCCACCACACCACGCGCCTTGGCCTCGAGCTCCTCCTCCCTCATGCTCTTCCGTACACCTCGTCCTCACACCTGTCACTGCTGACCCTCCTCGCAATAAACATAATTTCCTCCAAGGTCCCGCGAAAACAAGAGATATTTAGCGATTAATAAAATTGACCGTTTCATACGCATAACACATTTCTTCTCCGAACTTCCTTCAATAATTCTCCATCAGTGTAAGCTGGAATGGAGCACAATTCCTGTGTTAAAGACTGCAAAACACAGACTTGAGGTCTCAAAAAACATAAAGAAGGAAAATCTTACATATGTATGAATGCAGTAAAACAAACAATGGTGTTATTCTGTTATGTTCTAAGGAAGATAAGTCCTAGAAACCGAAGAGTAGGATTTTGAAATGTAATCTTCTGATGTTATGATAATCAAAATCGTGCAGTGTTATGCAACGGGAAACGGTAGAGACCAAGACTGTTTCCCTATAGGAGCTGTTACATTGTTATGCAACGGGAAACGGTAGAGACCAAGACTGTTTCCCTATAGGAGCTGTTACATTGTTAGTGGTGCAGATCGCAAGAACACTTTCTCAGAGCCTTTGTATTATGCTTTGATTTCTTTCGTTGATTCTTGGTCTCGCAAGATGTTGCACTTGTTGCCTCGGTCTTCGTGACACGACCGATAAAAATAAAACCTTTATCGGCTGGATCATCTCGGAGACATTGTTCCCTCCTCCAGAGACCGGCCGATGCCTCCAGCGCGCCCGAGAAGCTCCTCTCACACGCCCCCGATCTTCGGCTCCGTCGGCCGGACCGGCGGCTTTGTCGGCTGGATGTCGCGAGGTCGAGGTGAAGGCGGCGAGGGTTTGGCGGTCGGCCGCGGAGGGCATCGGCAGGTGGAAAGTTGGAGGCCGACGGCGCTCTCGTTCCGATGTCCTCCCTCTCTGCTGCTGCTTTTTCGCCGGCGAGCCTCCTCGGCGGGGAGCCAGTGCCGCTCCCCAGGACGTTTACAAAACTGGATATATATATACATATATATATATATATATATATATATATATATATTTACATACACATACATACTTGTATACACAAACACACACACACACACACGCACACACACACACACATATATATATATATATATATATATATATATATGTATGTATGTATCTCTCTATATGTATGTAAATATAGATATAGATATATATATGGATGTATAGATAAATACACACACATATATATATATATATATTTATATATAATATACATATATAAATATATATATAGTTATATATACATACTTATATATATATATATATATATATATATATATGTGTGTGTGTGTGTGTGTGTGTGTGTGTGTGTGTGTGTGTGTGTGTGTGTGTGTGCGTGTGTGCATTTGTGTGTGAGTGTATGGGTATATATATGCATATACACATATACACACACACACACACACACACAAAACACACACACACACACACACACACACACACACACACACACACACATATATATATATATATATATATATACACATATACACATATATACATACACACATATATATATATAGATATACACATATATACATACACACATATATATATATACACAAACACACACACACACATATATATATATGTTTATATATGTATATATGTATATATAGGCATACATTTACACACATACATATATATATATATATACACACACACATATATATGTGTGTATGTGTGTGTGTATACATACACACACACACACACACACACACACACACACATATATATATATATATATATATATATATACATATATATACATACACATACACACGCGCATACACACACACACACACATGCAAGCATATGTGTATATATATATGTGTGTGTGTATATATATATATATATATATATATATATATATATATATATATATGTTTATATGTATATATATGTATATATATTTATATGCATATATAACACTCCTGTATTTTTTAAAAAATCTCATACTACATAATACCGATTTTTAGAATTGGGAACAGGGATAATCCCTTCCCTTTAAAGATGAAATGATAACGATGCATAAGGAGAGAAATACAAAAAAAGGAAAATAACGGCGATGATGGGAATGACAATAACTTATTGCTTTGTTGTCTCGCAGCATTTTATTTCCTTTTAGAAATGAAGTTAGTGTAGAAGTGCAGTTGGCGTAACTTTAAGTCTATGCCTTCTTGCTGAACTTTGGGGACATATTAATTTTCATGACTGGGAGGAGAATTTTTTTCATCTGAAGGCAGTGAGCGTCGAGTGAGCGCCGGGCCTGACTGGTCACCAGGTCTTGTGATAGAGAACCTTTTTCTTTTATTTCTTTCTTTGCCTTTTTTTGTTAGGAGTTCGTTAAGTAA